>NW_028167178.1:266695-396267 GCF_964263955.1 Coregonus lavaretus | reverse complement strand
GAACTGAGCCCTGGGGGACACCAGTGGTGAGAGCACGTGGTGCGGAGACAGCTTCTCGCCACGCCACTTGGTAGGAGCGACCGGTCAGGTAGGACGCCATCCAGGAGTGAGCCGCGCCGGAGATGCCCAGCTCGGAGAGGGTGGAGAGGAGGATCTGATGGTTCACAGTATCAAAGGCAGCAGACAGGTCTAGAAGGACAAGAGCAGAGGAGAGAGAGTTAGCTTTAGCAGTGCGGAGAGCCTCCGTGACACAGAGAAGAGCAGTCTCAGTTGAATGACCAGTCCTGAAACCTGACTGGTTTGGATCAAGAAGGTCATTCTGAGAGAGATAGCAAGAGAGTTGGCTAAAGACGGCACGCTCAATAGTTTTGGAAAGAAAAGAAAGAAGGGATACTGGTCTGTAGTTGTTGACATCAGTGGGATCGAGTGTTGGTTTTTTGAGAAGGGGAGCGACTCTCGCTCTCTTGAAGACGGAAGGGACATGGCCAGCGGTCAAGGATGAGTTGATCAGCGAGGTGAGGTAGGGGAGAAGGTCACCGGAGATGGTCTGGAGAAGAGAGGAGGGGATGGGGTCAAGCGGCAGGTTGTTGGGCGGCCTGCAGTCACAAGTCGCAGGATTTTATCTGGAGAGAGAGGGGAGAAAGAAGTCAAAGCATAGGGTAGGGCAGTGTGAGTAGGACCAGCAGTGTCATTAGACTTAACAAACGAGGATCGGATGTCGTCAACCTTCTTTTCAAAGTGGTTGACGAAGTCATCCACAGAGAGAGAGGGGGGGGGGGGGGGGGGAGGATTCAGCAGGGAGGAAAAAGTGGCAAAGAGCTTCCTAGGGTTAGAGGCAGATGCTTGGAATTTAGAGTGGTAGAAAGTGGCCTTAGCAGCAGAAACAGATGAAGAAAATGTAGAGAGGAGGGAGTGAAAAGATGCCAGATCGGCAGGGAGTTTAGTTTTCTTCCATTTCCGCTCAGCTGCCCAGAGCTCTGTTCTGTGAGCTCGCAATGAGTCATCAAGCCACGGAGCTGGAGGGGAGGACCGAGCCGGCCGGGAGGATAGGGGACACAGAGAGTCAAAGGATGCAGAAAGGGAGGAGAGGAGGGTTGAGGAGGCAGAATCAGGAGATTGGAGGGAGAAGGATTGAGCAGAGGGAAGAGATGATAGGATGGAAGAGGAGAGAGTAGTGGGAGAGAGAGAGCGAAGGTTGCGGCGGCGCATTACCATCTGTGTAGGGGCAGAGTGAGTAGTGTGGGAGGAGAGCGAGAGAGAAAAGGAAACAAAGTAGTGGTCGGAGACATGGAGGGGAGTTGCAGTGAGATTAGTAGAAGAGCAGCATCTAGTAAAGATGAGGTCAAGCGTGAATTTATTTGCAAATTATGGTGGAAAATAAGTATATGTGAAGTTAATAATTTGGTCTTCAATGAAGGAGCTATCACTAGGATACAGTATCACAATTTTTTTTCAAACATACACACTGTAGTACAACACGTTCCCCTGGATGTATTAGCTGTTGATACTGTTTACATCAAATGAAAATTTTAGGGCGTGAAAAGTGATAAATAAAGTATACATTGAAGTGCATCACTTTCAAGTATTCTGTGGATCCTCTTTCTTTGATAAGAGGCAGCCTTTAGCACTCTAGCACAACATACATGTAGGCCTAATATATGTAGACACACACACATTTTATTTTGATCCTTTGCTATGCATAGAAGTGTATCTTTCACATCAGCCCATGCATTCCTTTGCAGGTAACCTCAATATAGCCTCTCGGAATTGACATAGTCAGCATATTCAGTCTTTTTGGCCTGTTTCTCAGGCAATTAAGTGATTATGAATGAGAGAATTACATTATCTAAAGATTTCTCTCCAGATATGCAAATAAACGAGCATTGGTTTAACTGCATAAAATGGTGGTCTTTCTTCTTGTCCTCTTCAGCCGTTGTAACCTTCTAACTTGCTGTTTGGAAAGCAATTACGACAGTGTCTGCCGTCTCATCACAGTGCCCGACCAAAATTAACACTATTTTTCTATTCCTCTTCCTGACATATGTAAGGCAGACAAGCAGAGTTCTTTACTCTTGGCTCTGCAGGAGGCGAAATCTCACCCACACATACCAATGCCACTTGAATAATTCAAAGGGCCGGGACACTGAAACAGAGGATGAAAGGTTTATGAAATAACATAACAAGTTTCAATATTTTAACAATTAGCTGGAGACATATCATCTCTCTGGAGTTGTTCGCGCAGTGGGAGGTCAAACGCTTGCTCGGCAGTCCTGGAGATGTTTAGAAGTTTAAGTAAAGTGCAAGTCATCGGGCTAATGCTGTCCTTAAACTTTGATCCATTCAGGAAACAGGAAATAAACAGCTAAGCCTTCGCCTTCCATCCTACAGAGTATTGACAGTGGATGGCAATATGTCCTTCAATAAGGAAGAGGCTATTTTATGAGACAAATGGGTGTAAGATTTCTTAAAGAGGCAATCTGCAATTTAAAATTCAAAAAATGTTTGTACCAATCACAAATTCCCCTTTTAATGTTACAGTATATCTAACTCAAGATAGACACTTCAAACATATCAACCCTTGCCCTGACAAAGTCATCAATGACCAAAAGCATGACAAATAAAACTCTGAAATTGCAGCTGATTGAAGTGTGCAGAAACCTATCAACTTTGCCATCGACACAGCTACATCAAATCCACAGTGAGCTCTCTGACGAATGCCATCAGTTCCACACAATCCATTACTATTCAAAATTAACTTGTAAATTAAAGTGATTAATTATGCTTTTATCGGCACAGATGGGATGTGCATTTGAAAGACCATGTGCAGACATTTGGCCTTGTGTCCAAATAAAAGCTCTATTATTCAATGATGTCTGGAATGATTTAAATGGTAATGGACAGTAGAGAAACCACAGAGGTTTATCACAGCCAGCCCTTTTAGCCCTAGATAAGAACAGTAGCCTATATGGTAATGTGTAAACATTGATGTGAACATCAAGCATTGATATGCCATGAAAAACTATTGGATCATGTGCCGTGTGGAGACAGGTGGCCTTTTGGCAACCACACCTGCTACAATATCACTAAAATTACATACATGTGCTAGCCTAATGGGCATGTTGTCCACTAGCACCTTAAGTATGGTTTACGGGAACACGTTTATGTTAGAAGCTGGAGTAGAAAGTTCCCTCACTAAACAGTGTAAGTGGTCGCTGAGTGTCGAGGCACAGCATTCCCTAAGCCCTGACTTGGGAACAGCTCCAGTATTCCGCCTGTTATAACCCTCACATGGAGTATAGAGACTCCAGTGCGGTCCCTAGGGTAAGTGTCCCAGCTACAGCTGCATTCATGTGCTACAATGAGTTTTGTAGTTCAGGTGTACCTTTTGTGACGCCAAAACCCTCCATCTCAGCACACCCATGGCCATTTACTCCCAGACAAGCTTGACCAATCTGTCTGTTCTGTGGCGGGCTGTGGTTGATACACTGGCATGGCCTCTCTCCAAGCTAATATGAAGCATGTCTGGATCAGACAGTTGAATGTGGTAATGACAGACTTTCTACTTTCTGTATTATTATGTTATAACTAAGGCATCTTACTGGAATTAAGTGAAATCCACTCTGTGAAATTGTCCTAATATACATACTGTCTGGTTTCCTTTCCTCTTCTCCTGTCCTTGTTCAGAGTTAATCGATTTGAAAAGATGCGACATGTGAATGTAAGGAGTTACATGACCAGAGTATATGAGATCTGACTCTGCAAGGTTCCATGAGGCCACACAATCTTACCTTTCATAATTTCACCTGTCTGTTGAAAGATTTGCCAAGTGATCCCCGCGTTCCAGGCCGACTACATTGCAGGTGTTGCGTTGCATCAACCACATCATTGACTGCACAGTTGGGCATCAGATTGCTATTTCATATGATGTGGTTAGCTGATATGTTAAGTGATCTGGCATGCACCTGCAATGTAGTCAGTCTGGAAAGTATTATGGAGAGGCCACCATTCATTATGTGCATAGTTTTAAACCTGGTAATGATGTACAGCTTTAAAACAGACCTCTCAACATCGAAGACAAATTGTGAACTAATTTGGAGTAAAACTGCCTGAACTGGCAGTTGAGATGAGTAAGTTATGAGCTTTTGAAGTGGCACCATTGGTCTATTATAGCCTCTCAGACTATTCCTGATAGTTATGAAAAATACCCCTCGATAGATCTTTTTAAGCTTGTCACACCATGTTGAATCTGTTAGTATGTGGCTGGGGTTTGTCTTTGCCTTACCTTTGCTGGTGAAATTTGTTATTGAAAGTAATTAGCAAGGCCGTAGCAATCTGTCCGAGGTCCATCCATGGTAGGGTCACCTTCAGAAAGATCCCCCAAGTATGCTATAGACTCCCCACAGCTTGCACAGAGCCAGTCTTACTTTTTATAAGCTCCAAATGTGTTGGCTTGTCGAAGGGTTTAGAGTTTCTACAGAACCTTATTGGTGTCATGCTGAGCCCAACGGGGGGGGCACTTTCAACCAATAACTTAAATGTACTCAGAAATCATCTTACAATAACACCGGCTATCAAATGGTTAATTGATTTACTGTGCGCCAGTAGCTCTTGATTGTCCATTTTTTGGGGGGCGAGTCAGGAAAAAACAGGCATTTGGGCAATGCCAATCATTTTACAAGTACTGATCCCTCTACTTTTAAGCAGATTGAGGGCACATCTCAACACTTTGCCTTCCTTAGTCAGGGATAAGGATGACCTGGTCATTACCAGCCTCAACCTCAACATTGAAACGTCTTGCACTACTTTTGAGAGCAGGGATACACAGGCCAGAGCACACCCTGGGGGACTGGTGTATGAAAACCACTAGCATTAAGGAGAATGCCAAGGAAATAGACTTGCCTCTGACGTTTTTACCCTTAGCTTAAGTGCATGCATGGGCACGAACACACACACACACACTCACACACACACACACACACACACACACACATACACACACACACAAGACCTGGGATAACTATAGTTTTAACTATGCTTTGTGGAAAGTAACACTTTTTTCCAGGGGAACATATTTGGAGGTGACTACAACTATTTGAATAAAGATCCCAAAAAATTACTCTTTGAATACAGATCTCAGGAAGTGACTACTTTTCTGAAACTATTGGATTGGCTGCGTTCAACTAATGGCAGGGCTGTATCTGGAACTACATGTTGAAGATATAAATATAATGAATAGAGCACACACAATCTAAGGTAACACTTTATTTGACACGGAGCGTCATAACACGTTATGACATGGTCATAACATGTCAGAATATGTCATAACAGCTGACATAACCTGTCATAACATTGTCATAACACTGTCATGACACATATATTTAGACGTGTTGTGACATATATTGCAATATTATATGGCTGGTTATGACACCTACATAAGAGTGTCAAAGCCCACAAATCCTACCACACAAGGAAAACCATTCCATTCTACTTGTAAATAGTACATTATATAAAATGTCAAAAAAATTTCAATTTTATTACCATTGTAATTGTACACACATTTATGTCAAATATGTGCCTAGCCCAATGCTCTGTCGCTGATGACTGGGATGAATGCAGGAGCAGGACAAAACACCCTGTTTGGGACTTATGGTTGTGTACATCATAGGTCTATCTGGCTTATATTATTACCCTTACAACAACAACAAAATGTCATGTGATAGATTCTATAAATGTCCATATTTTTGAATCAAAGTGTGTTTGTTCACAACATTATTATTGTAGTCCTCCATTGTTTTGCTTTAATATACATGTAAACTTAGCGCTACCACTAGGGGGAGACATTAGAACTGTTAGCTGCAGGCGCACGCCTCATACATTGGAAGAAATGAAACAGGAAGAGAAACCCAGTGGAAAAATGACAAATTTCAATTATCCGTGTCTCCATATTCATCCTGTTTTCAGGTTTGTAACATTTATAAGCGTGGTTTCGTTTTTGAAATATAGAGATGACTTGTTTATCTAAACTGTGATGAGTTTTGTTTTAAGGGTTTTGACCGAATGAAAAACGAGTGAGATTTTCCACTTCACATGAATGTAGCCAAGCTAAGCTAACTAACTTTGTATGTAAGTCAATGAGACAAGATGGCATCTCGGATTAAATGTATTATCGTTATAAACTTTTTTGGCTCATAAATGGGTTTATTGATTTTTACAAACGATGGCTCGTATTAAGTGTATTTATATGAGTACATATGAACTACGCTAATTATATGTATTTTAGAAGGTTACTTTTTATTAAATGTGTATCTAATAGCCGCATGCTAACCACTAACGTTAGCTAGCTAGCCTTATATAGCTAGCTAGTTGTTGTTAGCTGACAATAGCTGTTTATGGATTTTTGTTACATTTAATACACAGGCCTCTTCTATACATCATTTGTACAATTAGCACAGTATATAGAGTGAATAGTAGTTGTTTTGCACACCAACATCTTTAGTGATAGGGTAGCTAATGTTATTTAGATAGATTCATAGTTGAGAGCTAGCTTTAGCTGTGTTATGAAAACATTGAGAAAACAGGGTGTTACTGCATTGTAACGTACTCTATTCTGATTTTTGTTCTTTATTTCTGTTTTTAAGAGAAAGTAAGTTATCTGCTGCATCCAGGGGTGGAGGTCAATACCTTGAGGGAGACGGCAGAAACAAACTTTCAAACAAAAGGAAACTTATTGGCAGGGAAATGTCACACCCTGACCTGGAGAGACTGTTATTCTCTAGGTGGTTTGGTCAGGGTGTGAAACTCTATGTTAGAATTTCTATGTTTAGGATCTAGAATTGTATTTCTAGGTTTGGCCGGGTGTGATTCCCAATCAGAGGCAGCTGTCGCTCGTTGTCTCTGATTGGGGATCATACTTAAGTAGCCTGTTTGCCTACCTTAGTTGTGGGATCTTGTTTGTGTTCCATGTTAGGCTTGTATGTGTATAGCCTGAGGACTTCACGTTACGTTGTTTCTTATTTTGTTTATGTTTATTGAGTTAAATAAACATGTACGCTTTTCACGCTGCAGCTTGGTCTGACCCGTCTCTCAACGTTCGTGACAGGAAAAAACACATATGAACAAATAATACGATTTAGAGTTAAATCCTTTGTTGTTGTTATGAATTCTTTACAGTAATGCTTTTTTTTTTATCGTATTTTGAATAAATTGTAGAAAATACACTTTATGACAATATCATGAAACATGATGACCATCCTGTGTCACTTTACTTGGACCAAGAAAATACACATTATGGCACTGTCAAGAAGCATTATGACCATCATAATCATATAAGCCAGCTAGGCCTATCACGTACATGCCTTTATTTCAGTCATCAGTCACAAAGAGGGTGTCCTGCTCCTGAAATCAGCTCCTACATTCATCCCAGTCATCAGCAACAGAGAATTGGGGTAGGTACAGTACCAGACAAAAGTTTGGACACACCTACTCACTCAAGGGTTTTTCTTTATTTTTACTATTTTCTACATTGTAGAATAATAGTGAAGACATCAAAACTATGAAATAACACATATGGAATCATTTAGTAAGAAAAAAAGTGTTAAACAAATGAAAATATATTTTATATTTGAGATTCTTCAAATAGCAACCCCTTTGCCTTGATGACAGCTTTGCACACTCTTGGCAGTCTTTCAACCAGCTTCACCTGGAATGCTTTTCCAATAGTCTTGAAGGAGTTCCCACATATGCTGAGCACTTGTTTGTTGCTTTTCCTTCACTCTGCAGTCCGACTCATCCCAAACTATCTCAATTGGGTGGAGGTCGGGGTATTTTGGAGGCCAGGTCATCTGATACAGCACTCCATCACTCTCCTTCTTGGTAAAATAGCCCTTACACAGCCTGGAGGTGTGTTGGGTCATTGTCCTGTTGAAAAACAAATGATAGTCCCACTAAGCCCAAACCAGATGGGATGGCGTATCACTGCATAATGCTGTGGTAGCCATGCTGGATAAGTGTGCCTTGAATTCTAAATAAATCACAGATAGTGTCACCAGCAAACCACCCCCTCACCATAACCACTCCTCCTCCATGCTTTACGGTGGGAAATACACATCATCCATTCACCAACACTGCGTCTCACAAAGACACGGCAGATGGAACCAAAAATCTCCAATTAGGACTCCAGACCAAAGGACACATTTCCACCAGTCTAATGTCCATTGCTCGTGTTTCTTGGCCCAAGTAAGTCTCTTCTTATTATTGGTGTCCTTTAGTAGTGGTTTCTTTGCAGTGGTTCTCTTAAGCATTTATTTGGGCTGCAATTTCTGAGGCTGGAACTCTAATGAACTTATCCTCTGCAGCAGAGGTAATTCTGGGTCTTCCATTCCTGTGGCGGTCCTCATGAGAGCCAGTTTCATCAGAGCGCTTGATGGTTTTTGCGACTGCACTTTCAAAGTTCTTGAAATGTTCCTTATTGAGTGACCTTCATGTCTTAAAGTAATGGTGGACTGTTGTTCCTCTTTGCTTATTTGAGCTGTTCTTGCCATAATATGGACTTGGTCTTTCACCAAATAGGGCTATCTTCTGTATACCCCCCCCCCCCCCCCCTACCTTGTCACAACACAACTGAATGGCTCAAACACATTAAGAAGGAAATAAATTCCACAAATTAACTTTTAAGAAGGCACACATGTTAAATGAAATGCATTCCAGGTGACTATCTCATGAAGCTGGTTGAGAGAATGCCAAGAGTGTGCAAAGCTGTCTGAAGAATCTCAAATATAAAATATATTTTGATTTGTTTGACACATTTTTGGTTACTACAGTACATGATTCCATATGTTTCATAGTTTTGATGTCTTCACTATTATTCTACAATTTATAAAATATTAAAAATAAAGAAAAACCCTTGAATGAGTAGATTTGTCCAAACTTTTGACTGGTAGTGTACATGTCTGACATCAATGTGTGTGCAATTATAATGATCATTTAATATGTTCAATTTCAGAAAATGTTACATAACATAAACACACTTTTTACAAGTAGGCTATGGTGTAATGGAATGGTTTGCTTTGTGTGGTAGGTTTTGTGAGTTTTGACACTCTTATGTAGGTGTCATAACCAGCCATAAAATAACACAATATACTGTATGTCACAACAGGCGTAAATATATGTGGCATGACAGTGTTATGACCATATTATGGCAGGTTATGAAAAGTTATATCAGCCTTTATGACATATTATGACATGGTTATGTGTCATAACGTGTTATGATGCTATATGTCAAATAAGGTGTTACCCAATCGGTATTGGATCTCATATTGGATCTACACAATACATGTCTATCTGAACATTTTGTAAATGAATATCCATTGGCCCAGGTGTATATAAGCCAAACCAATTAACCAATAATATGTTGTACAGATAAGTACAAACAAGTTGTGATTCTCAACTACTGTATGACTCTTTCAACATGCCACTGAAAAAGTTGAATGCTGAAATTAATTGTATGATACCCTATAGGGCTCCCTGTCACGGCCGGCTGTGACACAGCCTGGGATCGAACTCCAGGCTGTAGTGGCGCCTCAGCACTGCGATGCATATTATTTGGTTTTCTCAAAGCTATTCAAAATACTTTCAAATAGTATTTGTTTTTCTGAGACCTGTATATCAAAGAAAATAGTTGCCTTTAAGTTTAAACTCTATATAAACTAAATTGTATTCGACTACCTTGAGCATTTTAAAAGTTGGTATTTATACAAAATGCAACTATTTTCTGCCCAGGTCTGACACACACACACACACACACACACACACACACACACACACACACACACACACACACACACACACACAAACATTTACACAGACACACTTACACAAACAAACTTAAGGCCCAAACACATATACACATACAGTTGAAGTCGGAAGTTTACATACACCGTAGTCTAATACATTTAAACTCAGTTTTTCACAATCCCTGACATTTAATCCTAGTAAAAATCCCCTGTTTTAGGTCAGTTTGGATCACCACTTTATTTTAAGAATGTGAAATGTCAGAATAATAGCAGAGAGAATTATTTATTTCAGCTTTTATTTCTTTCATCACATTCCCAGTGGGTCAGAAGTTTACATACACTCAATTAGTATTTGGGATCATTGCCTTTAAATCGTTTAACTTGGGTCAAACGTTTTGGGTAGCCTTCCACAAGCTTCCCACAACAAGTTGGGTGAATTTTGGCCCATTCCTCCTTACAGAGCTGGTGTAACTAAGTCAGGTTTGTAGACCTCCTTGCTCGCTCACGCTTTTTCAGTTCTGCCAACAAATTTTCAATAGGATTGAGGTCAGGACGTTGTGATGGCCACTCCAATACCTTGACTTTGTTGTCCTTAAGCCATTTTGCCACAACTTTGGAAGTATGCTTGGGGGTCATTGTTCATTTGGAAGACCCATTTGCTTCCTGACTGATGTCTTGAGATGTTGCTTCAATATATCCACATAATTTTCCTTCCTCATGATGCCATCTATTTTGTGAAGTGCACCAGTCCCTCCTGCAGCAAAGCACCGCCACAGCATCCCGTCGGTTGGGATGGTGTTCTTCGGCTTGCAAGCCACCCCCTTTTTCCTCCAACACAACGATGGTCATTATGGCCAAACAGTTCTATTTATGTTTCATCAGACCAGAGGACATTTCACAAAAAAGTACGATCTTTGTCCCCATGTGCAGTTGCAAACCGTAGTCTGGCTTTTTTATGGTGGTTTTGGAGCAGTGGCTTCTTCCTTGCTGAGCGGCCTTTCAGGTTATGTCAATATAGGACTCGTTTTACTGTGGATATAGATACTTTTGTACCTGTTTCCTCCAGCATCTTTACAAGGTCCTTTGCTGTTGTTCTGGGATTGATTTGCACTTTTCGCACCAAAGTACGTTCATCTCTAGGAGACAGAATGCGTCTCCTTCCTGAGCGTTATGACGGCTGCGTGGTCCCATGGTGTTTATACTTGCGTACTATTGTTTGTACAGATGAACGTGGTACCTTCAGGCGTTTGGAAATTGCTCCCAAGGATGAACCAGACTTGTGGAGGTCTACAATTTTTTTTCTGAGGTCTAGGCTGATTTCTTTTGATTTTCCCATGATGTCAAGCAAAGAGGCACTGAGTTTAAAGGTAGGCCTTGAAATACATCCACAGGTACACCTCCAATTGACTCAAATGATGTCAATTAGCCTATCAGAAGCTTCTAAAGCCATGGCATAATTTTCTGGAATTTTCCAAGCTGTTTAAAGGCACAGTCAACTTAGTGTATGTAAACTTCTGACCCACTGGAATTGTGATACAGTGAGTTATAAGTGAAATAATCTGTCTGTAAACAATTGTTGGAAAAATTACTTGTGTCATGCACAAAGTAGATGTCCTAACTGACTTGCCAAAACTATAGTTTGTTAACAAGAAATTTGTGGAGTGGTTAAAAAACGAGTTTTAATGACTCCAACCTAAGTGTAAGAAAACTACCGACTTCAACAGTACATACAGTATACTGTACACACACGTACACACAAAAAACACATGCACGCCAGATAACCATATGGATAATAGATCAGTTTAAGGAAAGCAACTATACTTAGATTCTGAGATTTTTTGAAAGCCTTTTAATCTGAGTAATTGGCTTCACATGAACACAACTGAGCATCGTCTAATGCCGGTTACATGTCTTCCATATCCATCAATGGATGTCCCTAAAAGATTTACAGTATTTTCATTAGGTTTTATTGCTTCCCCGGGTAGAGCTGGCACTTAGCACCTGGTGCCCTGGTGATAACCTCTGGCTTACAGAGGCCTCCCTACTGAGACACACTCCCCAAATGTTCAGCCCCCTGTGGAGTGATTTCTCTTACCAAGGTCGCCCTAAACTTGGAAGGTCCTGGAAAAGGATTCAAACCCACATGGATCCAACACCAACAATGACTGAAATGTCCAGAGGGAGGGAGAGGTATGGCCTTGCTACTCCATTAGGCAACCTTTTTCCAAAACCTATAAGGGGCTCTTACTACTGCAAGAGAGTTTGAAATGCAGGGTTTGGAATAGGGCTCGATTCCTTTCCTACGCACACCTTTCCTAAGCACTCCTCAGGAGTTGGTATTCAGACTTATCTTATGCAGGTGCATAATGGGCTTTGCATGCGTGGTTCCCTTGTGTGCGTTAAATACATTTAGTTAAACCACTGAAAACCCTCCCACTTGTTCCCAACATATTTTCTTGTGGAGTTTTCATTCAATAGGGTTTTCAGTGCATTTACAGTGCCTTTAAAATAGACTTAATTGTCATTTCTTGTCAACGATCTACACAAAATAATCTGAAGTCAAAGTGGAAGAAAAATTCTAACAGCCTCCACTAGATGTTGGAACATTGCCGCAGGGACTTGCTTCCATTCAACCACAAGAGCATTAGTGAGGTCGGGCACTGATGTTGGGCGATTAGGCCTGGCTCGCAGTCAGCGTTCCAATTCATTCCAAAGGTGTTCAATGGGGTTGAGGTCAGGGCTCTGTGCAGGCCTGTCAAGTTCTTCCACACCGAGCTCGACAAACCATTTCTGTATGGACCTAGCTTTGTGCATGGGGTCATTGTCATGCTGAAACAGGAAAGGGCCTTCCCCAAACTGTTGCCAAAAAGTTGGAAGCACAGAATCATCTAGAATGTAATTGTGTGCTGTAGCGTTAAGGTTTCCCTTCACTGGAACTAAGGGGCCTAGCCCGAACCATGAAAAACAACCCCAGTACATTATTCCTCCTTCATCAAACTTTACAGTTGGCACTATGCATTCAGGCAGGTAGCATTCTCCTCGAATCTGCCAAACCCAGATTTGTCCGTCATACTGACAGATGGTAAAGTGTGATTCATCACTCCAGAGAACGCGTTTCTACTGCTCCAGAGTCCAATGGCGGCGAGCTTTACACCACTCCAGCCGACACTTGGCATTGCGCATGGTAATCTTAGGCTTGTGTGCTGCTTCTCGACCTTGGCCATAGTTCCTGTGCTGACTTTGCTGCCAGGGCAGGTTGGAACTCGGTAGTGAGTGTTGCAACCGAGTACAGCACTCGGTCCCGTTCTGTTAGCTTGTGTGGCCTACCACTTCGCGGCTGGACTGTTGTTGCTCCTAGACATTTCCACTTAAGTGATAATGCCCAAGAATTTTATTTTATTTTTTTATTTCACCTTTATTTAACCAGGTAAGCCAGTTGAGAACAGGTTCTCATTTACAACTGCGACCTGGCCAAGATAAAGCAAAGTAGTGCAATAAAAACAACACAGAGTTACATATGGGGTAAAAAACATGAAGTCAGAAATACAACAGAAAATATATATACAGTGTGTGAAAATGTAGCAAGTTATGGAGGTAAGGCAATAAATAGGCTATAGTGCAAAAATAATTACAATTAGTATTAACACTGGAATGCTAGATGTGCAAGAGATGATGTGCAAATAGAGATACTGGGGTGCAAAAGAGCAAAATAAATAACAATATAGGGATGAGGTAGTTGGGTAGGCTAATTTCAGATGGGCTGTGTACAGGTGCAGTGATCGGTAAGGTGCTCTGACAACTGATGCTTAAAGTTAGTGAGGGAGATAAGAGTCTCCAGCTTCAGAGATTTTTGCAATTCGTTCCAGTCATTGGCAGCAGAGAACTGGAAGGAATGGCGGCCAAAGGAGGTGTTGGCTTTGGGAATGACCAGTGAGATATACCTGCTGGAGCGCAGACTACGGGTGGGTGCTGCTATGGTGACCAATGAGCTAAGATAAGGCGGGGATTTGCCTAGCAGTGATTTATAGATGGCCTGGAGCCAGTGGGTTTGACGACGAACATGTAGTGAGGACCAGCCAACAAGAGCGTACAGGTCACAGTGGTGGGTAGTGTATGGGGCTTTGGAGACAAAACGGATGGCACTGTGATAGACTACATCCAATTTGCTGAGTAGAGTGTTGGAGGCTATTTTGTAAATGACATCGCCGAAGTCAAGGATCGGTAGGATAGTCAGTTTTACGAGGGCATGTTTGGCAGCATGAGTGAAGGAGGCTTTGTTGCGAAATAGGAAGCCGATTCTAGATTTAACTTTGGATTGGAGATTCTTTATGTGAGTCTGGAAGTTGAGTTTACAGTCTAACCAGACACCTAGGTATTTGTAGTTGTCCACATACTCTAGGTCAGACCCGTCGAGAGTGGTGATTCTAGTCGGGTGGGCGGGTGCCAGCAGCGTTCGATTGAAAAGCATGCATTTAGTTTTACTAGTGTTTAAGAGCAGTTGGAGGCTACTGAAGGATTGTTGTATGGCATTGAAGCTCGTTTGGAGGTTTGTTAACACAGTGTCCAATGAAGGGCCAGATGTATACAAAATGGTGTCGTCTGCGTAGAGGTGGATCTGAGAGTCACCAGCAGCAAGAGCGACATCATTGATATACACGGAGAAAAGTGTCGGCCCAAGAATTGAACCCTGTGGCACCCCCATAGAGACTGCCATAGGTCCAGACAACAGGCCCTCCGATTTGACACACTGAACTCTATCTGAGAAGTAGTTGGTGAACCAGGCGAGGCAGTCATTTGAGAAACCAAGGCTATTTAGTCTGCCAATAAGAATGCGGTGGTTGACAGAGTCGAAAGCCTTGGCGAGGTCGATGAAGACGGCTGCACAGTACTGTATATTATCAATCGCGGTTATAATATCGTTTAGGACCTTGAGCATGGCTGAAGTGCACCCGTGACCAGCTCGGAAACCGGATTGCATAGCGGAGAAGGTACGGTGGTATTCGAAATGGTCGATGATCTGTTTGTTAACTTGGCTTTCGAATACTTTCGAAAGGCAGGGCAGGATGGATATAGGTCTGTAGCAGTTTGGATCTAAAGTGTCACCCCCTTTGAAGAGGGGGATGACCGCGGCAGCTTTCCAATCTCTGGGGATCTCAGACGTTATGAAAGAGAGGTTGAACAGACTAGTAATAGGGGTTGCGACAATTTCGGCGGCTAGTTTTAGAAAGAAAGGGTCCAGATTGTCTAGCCCAGCTGATTTGTAGGGGTCCAGATTTTGCAGCGCTTTCAAAACATCAGCTGTCTGAATTTGTGTGAAGGAGAAGCGGGGGGAGCATGGGCAAGTTGCAGCAGAGGGTGCAGAGTTGGTGGCCGGGTTAGTGGTAGCCAGATGGAAAGCATGGCCAGCTGTATTAAAATGCTTGTTGAAATTCTCGATTATTGTAGATTTATCGGTGGTGATAGTGTTTCCTAGCCTCAGTGCAGTGGGCAGCTGGGAGGAAGTGCTCTTATTCTCCATGGACTTTACAGTGTCCCAAAACTTTTTGGAGTTAGTGCTACAGGATGCAAATTTCTGTTTGAAAAAGTTAGCCTTTGCTTTCCTGACTGCTTGTGTATATTGGTTCCTAACTTCCCTGAAAAGTTGCATATCGCGGGGGCTATTTGATGCTAATGCTGTACGCCACAGGATGTTTTTGTGCTGGTCAAGGGCAGTCAAGTCTGAGGAGAACCAGGGGCTATATCGGTTCTTAGTTCTGTATTTTTTGAATGGGGCATGTTTATTTAAGATTGAGAGGAAATTACTTTTAAGGAACAACCAGGCATCCTCTACTGACGGAATGGGATCTATATCCATCCAGGATACCTGGGCCAGGTCAATTAGGAAGGCCTCCTCGCTAAAGTGTTTTAGGGAGCGTTTGACAGTGATGAGGGGTGGTCGTTTGACCGCGGACCCATTACGGACGCAGGCAATAAGGCAGTGATCGCTGAGATCCTGGTTGAAGACAGCTGAGGTGTATTTAGAGGGTATGTTAGTCAGGATGATATCTATGAGGGTACCCATGTTTATGGATTTAGGGTTGTACCTGGTAGGTTCGTTGATAATTTGCGTGAGGTTGAGGGCATCTAGCTTGGATTGTAGGATGGCTGGGGTATTAAGCATATCCCAATTTAGGTCACCAAGCAGTACAAACTCTGAGGATAAATGGGGGGCAATCAATTCACATATGGTGTCCAGGGCACAGCTGGGGGCTGAGGGGGGTCTGTAGCAAGCGGCCACAGTGAGAGACTTATTTCTGGAAAGGTGGATTTTTAGAAGTAGAAGCTCAAACTGTTTGGGCACAGACCTGGATAGTATGATAGAGCTCTGCAGGCTATCTCTACAGTAGATTGCAACTCCACCCCCTTTGGCAGTTCTATCTAGACGGAAAATGTTATAGTTGGGGATGGAAATTTCAGAATTTTTGGTGGCCTTCCTGAGCCAGGATTCAGACACTGCTAGAACATCAGGGTTGGCAGAGTGTGCTAACGCAGTGAATAACTCAAACTTAGGAAGTAGACTTCTGATATTTATGTGCAAGAAACCAAGACTTTTGCGATTACAGAAGTCATCAAATGATAGCGCCTGGGGAGTAGGAGTGATACTGAGGGCTGCAGGGCCTGGGTTAGCCTCTACATCACCAGAGGAACAGAGGAGGACTAGAATAAGGATACGGCTAAAGGCTTTAAGAACTGGTCTTCTAGTGCGTTGGGTACATAGAATAAAGGGGGCAGATTTCCGGGTGTTATAGAAAAGATTCAGGGCATTATGTACAGACAAGGATATGGAAGGATATGAGTAAAGTGGAGGTAAACCTAAGCGTTGGGTAACAATGAAAGAGATAGCATCACTGGAGGCATGTGTTTGGAGGATATTTTGGCACGGGTGTTGTCAGGCCCAAGACAGTCGAGCCAATATATCCTCCAAAACACTGGCTTCGAGGGTATTATCACTTTCATACAACAGGTTACCAACATATTCAAATAATGATTGACATATTTTCATTAAAAACGTTATGATGATATAATCCCGACACAAATCTAGGGTTGCTACCCAAGCTGGCTGGTCGTTCGTTCTATCGGTTCGGTTGCTAGAGACAAGACCCAGTCGTTCAGTCTTTTTGTTCTGTATCTATGTACGCAACCAAGTTGTTTGTTCTAAATGTTCCATTGCCCTATTGGCTGGCAAAGTTCTTATCCCTTGCTTGCTAGCTAGCCAGCTATGGCTAACTTACAGTCATGTCAAACAATGCAGGCAGAATAACAACAGTAGCTGCATTTCCATTTGTTTAAGCTGTGTTCTAGTGACATTTATTTGGATACATCCATAACAAGGAGCTAATGAGGCGCGATTTCGCCTGGCATAGAACATGTGCTCTCTCATCAGGACACTGTTGTTCAGAGGAGCTAGCCAACAACACAGCTAACACAATCACTTCAAACTGAAGCTGGAAAGAATGCAAACTAGCTGCACTTCATTTCGTTTGACCTTTTTTCAATTGACCTTTCTTCGCATATCCATAAAAATGATGCCAGCTGATACATTATTTTGACTGGCTGAGAAACGCTGCCTGTCTGTCTGTCGTGTCCCGACTTCCGACACGTTCATTACTATGGGACAGCTGGAGATCAAATTTGAATATTGAAACAATGATGCAAATATTGGAGAGAGTCAACAAGGTTTATACAAATCTCTGCAGCTGAAAACCAAATGTGAGATAATATCTAAACGCTTTTTATAGTGGAAATCAAGTTTATAAATTGCCTGGCTGATGAGACAGTGGATTGCGCAGTCAGATGGAACAGAGTAAATATTCATTTTAAGGTCATAGATTTAGCCGGTGGTAACTTGTGGATAGACACCCGCTAGAATGTGGTTTTAACCAATCAGCATTGAGGATTAGAATTGACCAGGGCAGCTCTAGCAGGGCAGAAATTTGCTCAGTGACTTGTTGGAAAGGTGGCATCCTTTGACGGTGCCACGTTGAAAGTCACTGAGCTCTTTAGTACGGGCCATTCTACTGCCAATGTTTGTCCATGGAGATTGCATGGCTGTGTGCTCGATTTTATAGACCTGTCAGCAACGGGTGTGGCTGAAATAGCCGAAACCACTAATTTGAAGGGGTGTCCACATACCTTTTAGGGTATATCTTGATTAGATAAGTATTCAACAACCTGAGCCAATACATGGAAGAATCACCTTTGGCAGCGATTGCATCTGTGAGTCTTTCTGGGTAAGTCTCTAACAGCTTTCCACACCTGGATTGTGCAACATTTGGCTATTATTATTTTCAAAATGTTTCATGCTCTGTGAAATTGGTTGTTGATCATTGTTAGACAGCTGTTTTCAGGTCTTAACGTAGATTTTCAAGCAAATGTAAGTCAAAACTGTAACACGACGACTCAGGAACATTTACTGTCTTCATGGTAAGCAACTCCAGTGTAGATTTGGCCTTGTGTTTTAGGATATTGTCCTGCTGAAAGGTGAATTCATCTCCCAGTGTCTGGTGGAAAGAAGACTGAAGCAGGTTTTCCTCTAGGATTTTGCCTGTGCTTAGCTCCATTCCGTTTATTTTTTATCCTGAAAAACTCCTTAACGATTACAAGCATACCTATAACATGATGCAGCCACCACTATGCTTGAAAATATGGAGAGTGGTACTCAGTAATGTGTTGTATTGGATATGCCCCAAACATAACATTTAGTATTCAGGACAAAAAGTGAATTGCTTTGCCACATTTTTTGCATAACTACTTTAGTGCCTTGTTGCAAACAGGATTAATTTTTTTTGAATAATTTTCTTCTGTACAGGCTCCCTTCTTTTCACTCTGTCAATTAGGTTAATATTGTAGAGTAACTACAATGTTGTTTATCCATCCTCAGTTTTCTCCTATCACAGCCATTAAACTCTGTAACTGTTTTAAAAAGTCACAATTTGCATCATGGTGAAACCCCTGAGCTGTTCCGGCAACTGAGTTAGGAAGGACGCCTGTATCTTTGTAGTGAATGGGTGTATTGTCACACCATTCAAAGTGTAATTAATAGCTTCACCATGCTCAAAGGGTTATTGTCAGCTTATTTATTTATTTTACCCATTTACCAATAGGTGGCCTTATTTACATTTACGTCATTTAGCAGACGCTCTTATCCAGAGCGACTTACAGTTAGTGAGTGCTTACATTTTCATACTGGTCCCCCGTGGGAAACGAACCCACAACCCAGGCGTTGCAAGCACCATGCTCTACCAACTGAGCTACACGGGACTATTTGCGAGGCATTGGTAAACCTCCCTGGTCTTTGTGGTTTCATCTGTGTTTGAAATTCACTGCTTGATTAAGGGACCTTACAGATAATTGTATGTGTGGGGTACAGAGATGAAGTAGTTATTTAAAAATAATGTTAAAGACTATTATTGCACACAGAGTGAGTCCACGCAACTTATTATGTGATTTGTTAAGCACATTTTTACTCCTGAAGTTATTTAGGCTTGCCATAACAAAGGGGTTGAATACTTATTGACTCAAGACATTTTAGGTTTTCATTTCTTATTAATTTGTAATAATTCTGAAAAATATACAGTACCAGTCAAAAGTTTGGACATTCAAGGGCTTTTCTTTATTTTAACTATTTTCTACGTTGTAGAATAATAGTGAAGACATCAAAACTATGAAATAACATATGGAATCACGTAATAACCAAAAAAGTGTTACACAAATCAAAATATATTTTATATTAGAGATTCTTCAAATAGCCACCCTTTGCCTTGATGACAGCTCTGCACACTCTTGGCATTCTCTCAACCAGCTTCACCTGGAATGCTCTTCCAACAGTCTTGAAGGAGCTCTGTAGCTCAATTGGTAGAGCATGGCGCTTGTAACGCCAGGGTAGTGGGTTCGATCCCCGGGACCACCAATATGTAAAAATGTATGCGCACATGACTAAGTCGCTTTGGATAAAAGCGTCTGCTAAATGGCATATTATTATTACATATGCTGAGCACTTGTTGGCTGCTTTTCCTTCACTCTGCGGTCCAACTCATCGCAAACCATCTCAATTGGGTTGAGGTCGGGGGATTGTGGAGGTCAGGTCATCTGATGCAGCACTCCATCACTCTCCTTCTTGGTCAAATAGCCCTTACACAGCCTGGAGGTGTGTTAGGTCATTGTCCTGTTGAAAATCAAATGATTGTCCCGTGTAGCTCAGTTGGTAGAGCATGGTGCTTGCAACGCCAGGGTTGTGGGTTCGATTCCCACAGGGGACCAGTATGAAAAAATGTATGCACTCACTAACTGTAAGTCGCTCTGGATAAGAGCGTCTGCTAAATGACTAAAATGTAAAATGTAATTGTCCCACTAAGCCCATGGTGTATCGCTGCAAAATGCTATGGTAGCCATGCTGGTTAAGTGTGCCTTGAATTCTAAATAAATCACAGACAGTGTCACCAGCAAAGCATCATCACACCTCCTCCTCCATGCTTCACGGTGAGAACTGCACATGCGGAGATCATCCATTCAGCTAATAAAGAAAAACCCTGGAATGAGAAGGTGTGTCCAAAATTTTGACTGGTACTGTAATTTCACTTTGACAATATGGGGTATTGTGTGTAGGCCAGTGACAACAAAACTCAATTTAATCCATTTTAAATTCAGGCTGTAACACAACAAAATGTGGAAAATGTCAAGGTGTGTTAATACTTTCTGAAGACACTGTATCTAAAGCCATCCCTTTGAAGTTGGTGTACCTTTAATTTGAATTTTCTCGACAGAGCCACTAGAATATATTGAGAGAACAGTTCAGAATGTAGGCCATGTAAATACACACATATTCTTCTCATTTTCAGCACCAATTGATAGATTTTAAAATAATGGTATATTATTTAGGGTTAGGAAAGTATTAAAAAAATAAAATAAAATAAAATGGTTTGGAGAGCCTTTACGCACTAAATATATTGGTGAATCAAAAGTACAGTGGTTTGAATAATCCTGAAAGTTGATGTATTCAATTGTTCAATCCATAAAATATTGGAAAGTGAGAAATGTGTACAATAGGGGTTGAACAGTAGTTCTATACATTTACCCTAATAATTCTCACTAATCACAGAACTGTGATGACAACGGTCCAGTCGTTGTGAACCGTTGGCCAGGCTCCAGGTTTAAACTACTACATATGGTCTGCGTTCCATAATGATTCACAAAGGCTACATGTCCCAAATGATTGCAAAAGGTGTAATACGTTAGCCTAATATGATCCACTATAGGTAGAGATCCGCAGGAACAACCACACGAATGTGACAGAGAAAAGAAAAGTAAACTAACGATGTAACGGAATTATGCAAAATGTAAGGAATCTAACACTAAAGTGACAGTTCTAATATATGTTGGTATAACTGACAGTGGCTACAGTGATATGTTGATATGCTTCAGTTTGCTGCCATTTGACTGGTATCACATTTGTCTCCAGCGATCATAATCTAAAACAATAGTAATTTATATTTACAATCCCATTATCCAAACGGTTTACTCATTTACCTAGCTCTTATCAATTTGTAAATTACAGTGCATGGAGAATGGTGTTATTTCTATCGGAGGATTATTATTTTTTTGTAATATGTTGTTCCACTTGGAACCGACAGGTTGCTCGACCTTATTCATCATTTCCTTGTGTGGAATTATGAGGGAATTAAGTAAAGGTTAGAATTCGACGTATGAGTTGACACATATCCGCCACACCATCATTTCTTCAATCTCCATCCCAAACGAATAGCATGCTTAAGTTCAAGGTCAGAATATGTGTAGAGAGAAAAGTGCATGAAAAGGGAATTCTGTTCTTAAGACGAAATTCCCCCTTAGAGAATATGTGAAGGTAGAACTGTTCTGGGCAACCATTATTACATGCCTGTGCACATGTTTTATGTTCTGTGTTTAAACAAATCAAATTGGCTACAGAATATATAGGCACAAAGTAACCTGCCATTCTAGTGGTTGGTTAACTGATGCAGTAAAGTAGTGAGTAGAGCACCTCAAATGTTGTTCGTGACAATTGCAGTTAATTATATAAAACATTTAAAAATATTTTGGAATAGCTAGAATATTGAACATAACCCCATGAAAAAGCGATAATGTATCTTTATGAAACCTATTTGATTTATATTTGTGAATAAAGTGTGCTGTCAAGAGATGTATACATCTCCAAACTGCCACTTCGCTGAGCCTCATAAAATAAAGACTTGCATTTTAGACAAATATGATGTGTCAGCCCCGTCTCCAGAAACGCCTCCCCTGGTTCGAGATATAGCTACAATACATATACATTGTTTACGCCCCAAAAGGCACCCTATTCCCTATTAAGTGCACTACTTTTGAACAGAGCCCTATCGGCCCTGGTCAAAAGTAGTGCATTAATGGGAACATAGTTTTGTTTACTCATTTCGCTGACATGTTTTTTGGCCTCATGGATTCAGCCCCCTGCAAGAGAAAGACACAAAAAGGAAGGGGGTTCGATTCACTGGCAGGCAGCGCTGTCATCTTCTCTGGCATAGCTGTCTATCAGATTCATCCCACTATGGCCCTGTTGTCTTTGATGTTATGAGTTTAGAAGTTGGTGGTGCTGCTTTGGCACATGGGATAAGACACAGGCATGGATAATATATTTGTCTTCTTCAAAGGTTATAGATGTGCACTGAGTTTTATTTGGTATTCTGAGGGATGTGTTTTGCATGATTGCTTATTTTAAGAGCATTTGGAGCGCAATCGGAAGCTCTATGTAGACATGAGTGTCACACCCTGGCTATGGGACTCTAGTTGTTGAGCCAGGGTGTGTTTGTTCTATGTGGTGTATTTCTATGTTGGGGGTTCTAGTTCGTCTATTTCTATGTTTTGCCTGAGTGACTCCCAATCAGAGGCAACGAGTGTCAGCTGTTGGCTGGTTGTCTCTGATTGGGAGCCATATTTAAACTGTCTGTTTTTCCCTTTGTATTTGTGGGTTTTTGTTCCGTGTCGGTCTTTGTTACCGTTGGACGTTACGAGTCGTTTATTGTTTTGTTCGTGCTTTAATTAAATAAAGTCTAAACATGTTCGTTCAACACGCTGCGCCTTGGTCTACTCCTCTCCCTGACGATCGTGACAGAAAAACCCACCAAAACTGGACCAAGCAGCGTGAAGAGGAGAGAGGAAGGACTTGGGATCGATGGAGTAGGGGTCTCGACTGGGCTAAGCCGAGTGAAGAGCAGAGAGGGTGGACTTGGGAACAGTGGAGGAAGAGTCTCGACTGGGTCAAGCCTAATGAAGAGAAGAATGGCTGGAGTTGGAGGCAGAAGAGCGAGAGTTGGGCGAAAACTATAGAGGCCTGGCCCACGGGGAGGAGAGACCCCCAGAACATTTTTAGGGGGGGGCTCACGACGTCAGGGCAGCAGGAGGCCGCGATAGAGCGGTCCAGCGGGTTGGCAGAGGAGGCCGCCATGTTAAGGGGGCCACTGGTCACTAAGGGGAAGGAAAGTGTGGAGGCACGGCGAGAGGTACTGGGGTGTGTTACCAGTCCGGTCCGGCCCGTTCCTGAACCCCGCGTAGGGCCAGGGGTGTGTGTCCCCAGTGCGGTCCGGTCTGTTCCTGTTCCTCGCATCGAGCCTGTGGTGCGCGTCGCCAGCCCGGTCCGGCCTGTTCCTGCTCCCCGCATCGAGCCTGTGGTACGCTTCGCCAGCCCGGTCCGGTCCGTTCCTGCTCCCCGCACCAAGTCAGTAGTGCGCTTCGTCAGCCCGGTCCGGCCCGTTCCTGCTCCCCGCACCAAGTCAGTGGTGCGCTTCGTCAGTCTGGCACGGCCCGTGCCTGCTCCCCGCACCAAGCCTACGGTGTGCGTCGCCAGCCCGGCCCGGCCTGTTCCTGCCCCTCGCACCAAGCCTACGGTGCGCATCGCCAGCCCGGTAAGGCCCGTTGCTGCTCCACGCACCAAGCCTACGGTGCGCGTCGCCAGCCCGGCCCGGCCTGTTCCTGCCACTCGCACCAAGTCTACGGTGCGCGTCGCCAGCCCGGCCCGGCCTGTTCCTGCCACTCGCACCAAGTCTACGGTGCGAGTCGTCAGCCTGGTCCAGCCCGTTCCTGCTACTCGCACCAAGCCAGGGGTGCGAGTCGTCAGCCTGGTCCAGCCCATTCCTGCCACTCGCACCAAGCCAGGGGTGCGAGTCGTCAGCCTGGTCCAGCCCGTTCCGGCCACTCGCACCAAGCCAGGGGTGCGAGTCGTCAGTCCAGTGAGGCCCGTTGCTGCTCCACGCACCAAGCCAGGGGTGCGTATCGTCAGCCAGGTCCGGTCCTTTCCTGCCTCACGCACCAAGCCAGGGGTGCGCGTCGTCTGTCCGGCACAACCCGTGCCTGGGTCACCGGTGCCTAACCAGGTACCGGTCAACGGCTCCACTACGGAGTTGAAGCTAACCGCTCCTGCTACGTCCAGTCCAGCTCTAGCCAGCGGGGCCAGACCGGACCAGGGGCGCTATGGGGGGTTTGTTGGAGGGTGGTGGGCAAGCCCGGAGCCAGAACCGCCGCCGAGGAGGTATGCCCACCCAGCCCTCCCCTGTTTTGCTCTTTTTGAGGCGCGGTCGCAGTCCGCGCCTTTAGGGGGGGGTACTGTCACACCCTGGCTATGGGACTCTAGTTGTTGAGCCAGGGTGTGTTTGTTCTATGTGGTGTATTTCTATGTTGGGGGTTCTAGTTCGTCTATTTCTATGTTTTGCCTGAGTGACTCCCAATCAGAGGCAACGAGTGTTAGCTGTTGGCTGGTTGTCTCTGATTGGGAGCCATATTTAAACTGTCTGTTTTTCCCTTTGTATTTGTGGGTTTTTGTTCCGTGTCGGTCTTTGTTACCGTTGGACGTTACGAGTCGTTTATTGTTTTGTTCGTGCTTTAATTAAATAAAGTCTAAACATGTTCGTTCAACACGCTGCGCCTTGGTCTACTCCTCTCCCTGACGATCGTGACAATGAGACCCCAAAAGGAGCCCTTTCACCCACCTTTTTCAGTTATTTTTCTGTTTTATTTTTCCAGTTTCCACCTTATTCTCTTTAGTATCGTGATATATACTTTTTTAGACTGACAATAACAGCAAAGTTGCCTTAAAGAGTTTTTAATTGAATAAGTGTCAAGTGTCTATGTATTGTTTACTTAGATCTAATTAGGAATACATCAACTGGTGTCTCGTTAACCACTACACCTCATATTAAGTTGTGAATAATCAAGCATTTTTGCTGTAAAGGGTGTATTGTCACACCATTCAAAGTGTAATTAATAGCTTCACCATGCTCAAAGGGTTATTGTCAGCTTATGTATTTATTTTACCCATTTACCAATAGGTGGCCTTATTTACATTTACGTCATTTAGCAGATGCTCTTATCCAGAGCAACTTACAGTTAGTGAGTGCTTACATTTTCATACTGGTCCCCCGTTGGAAACGAACCCACAACCCAGGCGTTGCAAGCACCATGCTCTACCAACTGAGCTACACGGGACTATTTGCGAGGCATTGGTAAACCTCCCTGGTCTTTGTGGTTTCATCTGTGTTTGAAATTCACTGCTTGATTAAGGGACCTTACAGATAATTGTATGTGTGGGGTACAGAGATGAAGTAGTTATTTAAAAATAATGTTAAAGACTATTATTGCACACAGAGTGAGTCCACGCAACTTATTATGTGATTTGTTAAGCACATTTTTACTCCTGAAGTTATTTAGGCTTGCCATAACAAAGGGGTTGAATACTTATTGACTCAAGACATTTTAGCTTTCATTTCTTATTAATTTGTAATAATTCCGAAAAATATACAGTACCAGTCAAAAGTTTGGACTTTCAAGGGCTTTTCTTTATTTTAACTATTTTCTACGTTGTAGAATAATAGTGAAGACATCAAAACTATGAAATAACATATGGAATCACGTAATAACCAAAAAAGTGTTACACAAATCAAAATATATATTTTATATTAGAGATTCTTCAAATAGCCACCCTTTGCCTTGATGACAGCTTTGCACACTCTTGGCATTCTCTCAACAAGCTTCACCTGGAATGCTTTTCCAACAGTCTTGAAGGAGCTCTGTAGCTCAATTGGTAGAGCATGGCGCTTGTAACGCCAGGGTAGTGGGTTCGAACCCCAGGACCACCCATACGAAAAAATGTATGCGCACATGACTAAGTCGCATTGGATAAAAGCGTCTGCTAAATGGCATATTATTATTACATATGCTGAGCACTTGTTGGCTTCTTTTCCTTCACTCTGCGGTCCAACTCATCCCAAACCATCTCAATTGGGTTAAGGTCGGGGGATTGTGGAGGTCAGGTCATCTGATACAGCACTCCATCACTCTCCTTCTTGGTCAAATAGCCCTTACACAGCCTGGAGGTGTGTTAGGTCATTGTCCTGTTGAAAATCAAATGATTGTCCCGTGTAGCTCAGTTGGTAGAGCATGGTGCTTGCAGGGTTGTGGGTTTAGTGCACTACTTTTGAACAGAGCCCTATCGGCCCTGGTCAAAAGTAGTGCATTAATGGGAACATAGTTTTGTTTACTCATTTCGCTGACATGTTTTTTGGCCTCATGGATTCAGCCCCCTGCAAGAGAAAGACACAAAAAGGAAGGGGGTTCGATTCACTGGCAGGCAGCGCTGTCATCTTCTCTGGCATAGCTGTCTATCAGATTCATCCCACTATGGCCCTGTTGTCTTTGATGTTATGAGTTTAGAAGTTGGTGGTGCTGCTTTGGCACATGGGATAAGACACAGGCATGGATAATATATTTGTCTTCTTCAAAGGTTATAGATGTGCACTGAGTTTTATTTGGTATTCTGAGGGATGTGTTTTGCATGTTTGCTTATTTTAAGTGCATTTGGAGCGCAATCGGAAGCTCTATGTAGACATGAGACCCCAAAAGGAGCCCTTTCATCCACCTTTTTCAGTTATTTTTCTGTTTTATTTTTCCAGTTTCCACCTTATTCTCCTTAGTATCGTGATACATACTTTTTTAGACTGACAATAACAGCAAAGTTGCCTTAAAGAGTATTTAATTGAATATGTGTCAAGTGTCTATGTATTGTTTACTTAGATCTAATTGGGAATACATCAACTGGTGTCTCGTTAACCACTACACCTCATATTAAGTTGTGAATAATCAAGCATTTTGCTGTAAATATGGAACGTCAATGCAAATGAAAGAAACACAATGGTTGTGTCTCAAAAGGGCAAGATTTACAGAACCATATGCACCTGTACAAAGTTTGCCCCTGTTATTTTCAGAGGTGTTACAAAGAACTCTTAAATGCAAGACTTTGTTTAATCACTCACATTACCACACTCGAAACACTGTGAGTGTTAGCCAAAAAAACAGAAAATTAATAGTAGGCTACACCTGCCCAAGCTTAAACGCATGGTGCCAATACACAGACATCAGCCAAAAATCATTAATCTCTATATCTCCTAAATTGCCTGATAAATAAAACAAATTCTTCCTTTTCAGTCATATTGACACACCTTTATGAGATAAATGAGTTGATATTCCCGAGCATTTGAGATCTATGTCCATAACGGTCCCTCTTTATGTGGCTGAGGCTCAGACGTGAGGCCTTCATTGATCGGTGGTGGCGGATGCTTATTCACTGGTAAATTATGCTATTACTCAGGGGCTCATATTGAATTAGTTCACCCAATGGATCTGCTTCATGCGGTACAATGGCTCTTGAGTGCAGGATGTTGTTTTTGCTCCCAGAAAGAGTTTAACAGGCAATGTAATCTCTGTTTCTTACAACATGTCCACTTTCGTGCTGTCTGTCTGTCCGCTAGGCTAGGGTAGGCTAGGCTATACCCTTCTCCCCTGTCTCTCTCTCTTTTTTTTAATCTTTCTCTCTTTCTCTCTCTCTTTCTCCATATCTCTCTCCTGCCTCTCATTCGCTTCTCTCTCTCAACCTCTCTCCATTTCTCCTCTCTCTCTTTTCAGCAATCAAGGAGAATTTCCTGTCAGATAACAGGTCTGTCAATCACACAGAATACAGATGGTTGTGATTGAAGAGGGGATTATTCTGTATATACAGGTCACTTCCAAAATAATGGAAACACTTGTGAGGGATGAGGGATACAAAGTATATTGAAAGCAGGTGCTTCCACACACACATGTGTAGTTCCTGAATTAAGCCATTAATATCCCATCATGCTTAGGGTCATGCATAAAAATGCTGTGCAGGCCCTTATTTTGGCTACCATGGCTATGCCCCCATAGGATGACAATGCCCCCATCCACAGGGCATGAGTGGTCACTGAATGGTTTGATGAGCATGAAAATTATGTAAACCATGGGCCATGGCCATGGCCATCACAGTCACCAGATCTCAACCCAATTGAACACTTATGGGAGATTCTGGAGCGACGTGTGAGACAGCGTTTTCCACCACCATCAACAAAACCCCATCAACAAAACACCAAACACCAAATTTATTGTGGAAGAATGTTGTCGCATCCCTCGAATAGCGTTCCAGACACTTGTAGAATCTATGCCAAGGTGCATTGAAGTTGTTCTGGCTCGTGGTGGCCCAACGCCCTATTAAGACAATTTGATTCCTTTATTTTTATTTCTAGGTTAGCAGTTCAACATTATTACATTTATAAAGATGATTCATTAAGTTTTACAATATTGTCGTAAACCCAGTCCATCGATGGCTTGAACATTCCTCAGCCACACAGACCACAAAACCAATCAAACCATTGTGTTAGAAGTAATTTGAGGTGTTACAGCTCTCACACTTCAAAAGGAGTGCAACATTGAACCAGATGTTCATGAGCCACTTATGTAACAATTTGAGGCTGCTGACTCTTTCAAAATGTAAAAGTGTCCAGAGCATTTGGTGGTGTGACTGCTGATAATTAACAGACTTCTCTGTGTCAGAGGTGCACAAGTGTCAAGTGTGCAGTGTATCAACCTACCTTTCAGACAGTCGTTCACACACATTCAAATCCTCAGTTAATTGAAATGAGAAAATAAATACATAACGGGTTTCGTACCCTTAGTTTCTTCGTACCCTTAGTGCATTGCTGTAGCTGTCATGTAATGTGCATGAGACTATGCCCTTCCACCTCCATTACTATGCATCTATAGCTCCCAATCTGTGCCTTGGGTCTATGGGTAAGAATTGGACTCGGACCGTCACCAAAACTAATCCCTGATATGACCAATGTCAGTCCGTCTATTTAAGCCATCAGACCTGCATATCTCAGACTATTCAAACTGAGACCTGATAGGATTAACCATTTGTGCATCTTATCTTGCCCAGACATAAAACCCCATTTAAAAAACACCTGGGAATCGACTTTTTCCTCACATGTTGCTATTGAGGCAACACATTTTGTAATGTTGCCATGGTTTCCTAAAAGTAAAGCTCCAATGTTGTGCTCCGGAGTTGGTGCCCCGCATAAGGACAGGCCAGATTGCATATTTTGTCTGCTTTAGAGCGAGTTCCCTGCGGACACTTATTTGATTTCGGTGAAGGCTCATTTCTCTGGTGGTATGGCTGTGAGCATCGGCAGGTACACACAAATCCCCCTCATGAGCGTCTGCTTAGTCTTTCTCCCTAGACACAATAGAGCAGCATGGGATCAACTCAGTTTGAGTGGTAACCCCTCAGAGCAGCATTTCTGCTGAAACATATTTATTGGAAGTTTGGGGGAGTTTGTTCAATTGTATTTTTTTATTTTTTTACCCAGCAGGATATGTCTATTCAGAATTCCAGGGAGTTATCCCTTGAATGTTGACTAATGAAATTTGCATAATACTTTTTAAAATGTCACATTTGAGGACTTGACTAGGTGTTTAAATAATAGTCAGGGATAACGTTATTTCACACTGTTAACCCCAATGTGCTGTCATTACTCAAAACATTTGAGAAAAAATATATCTGATTACAGTTACTTAACCCGTAAGAGTCCAAGCCCTGTCTAAACCGGGGGAGGGGGGATTGTTTTAAGAAAGTCATACCAAGGATACTTTTGCTATTTTATTTTGAATTTTATTAAGACCCCTTGAAGTATCAAAAAATATATATTAAATGGTTTTTGAATGAAAATGTATTTTTGGTCTTACTGCTACGAGACCATACAAACACATTGAATAACAGATTCACTGCAATGGAACAACAGATAGTCCCCCCAAAAAAATCTAAAGGAAGTTTGTTCTGAAGTGTCTGTCCTATATCTGAGAGATATAAGAAAAATCAGGAAACATTTGTAATTTTTAAAAACATGTATTTAACACTAAGCCCCGTCTAAGATGGGGGAGGAGGGGTCCTACTACATTTACATTTACATTTTAGTCATTTTAGCAGACGCTCTTATCCAGAGCGACTTACAGTTAGCACATACATTATTTTATCGAACCCACAACCCTGGCGTTGCAAACGCCATGCTCTACCAACTGAGCTACATCCCCTGCCGGCCATTCCCTCCCCTACCCTGGACGACGCTGGGCCAATTGTGCGTCGCCCCATGGGTCTACTAAGCTATAAGGAATTGTTTTAAGAGGGTCAACCAAGGATAATTTTGCTATTTGATTTAGAATTTTAAGACCGCTTGAAGTATAACATAAATACATTATTTGATGAACATTTTTATTTGACCTTACTGCTATTAGCCCATACAAACGCATTGAATAACAGTTTCACTTCATGGAACAACAGAGAGTCCCCCCCATAAAAATCTAAAGGAAGTTTGTTCTGAAGTGTCTGTCCTATATCTGAGAGATATAAGAAAGAACAGGATTATTTTTAGTATTTTATTTTGTACGTGTATTTAACACATTTTGTTTTGCACTAAACAGTGTCCATATATACTTCCAATCCTTTTTTTTCACTGGTACTGGGGGACCTTCAGACAAGTCTTGCGAGGTCTGTGGGCATCCTAGAGCTCAACAACCAATATATACGTGTTCATGAATGTTAGTGTTTAGCCCAAACTGTTCGGCGATACAGACAGAAGTTGGCAGATCAGCTGTACTGATTTGTGGAGGTCCTAAAGCAAAATGGAGAACACAATTGTTCGTGAGAGTCTCATCTTTCCATATAGTTCGTAGACCGTTTGGACGCTACAGATGATTTTGTGAGAAGACCAATTTTCGGGATGTGTCATGGTCTGACAAACACTGCTCTAGCTCTGTCACCTTTCACCGCAGATGCGGAAGTGCGACATAGAGATATCTGCGTCTCAATCCACTGCATCCACCTATCTTAAACTGACAGATTTTTATGGGGATTTTTTTACTATGCTAATTCCAAGGGGGTGTGGACATCGACCTTAGTGGGTTAAAGTGATTTTGTAGTCATTACTCAAACCGATAGAGTCACTGTGACCATGTAGGTGGTCCAGATTTGAGTTGAATCAGCTGGAAAGGTTTTATTAATGCCCCCATTAAGCCACGGCACCAATATAATTTCCCAGTGTGCTTTGCCTTTTAGTGAATTGTAGAGTTACCACCCATGACTGTTAGTGACAGAAACATGGTTGTTGCATTCACTCATTTTCAATCCTGTGGCCTTCACCAAGTGAGTTCCTAGGCGTATATTATCATTATAATTAAACTCTTTATGACAATACATATCTCTTAAGGCCTTATTTTGAACACTAGCTTTACCCTATACAGTGGCCTGAAACTCATGGTTTACAGGCCACATCAGGCCTGCAAGTAGGGTTGCAAAATTCCAATAACTTTCCTAACATTTCCAGAAAAAAATATAAAATCATGGTTGGAGGATTTCTAGGAATCTTCCAACTGGAATTTCTGGAAAAGCTGGGAAGTCACATTTTGCTGGTTTGCAATGTGATCTGTAATTCCTATTGGAATCCAGTTAGAGTTAGGATATCCAACAGTTGGAAAAAAAATCACCTGCAACCTGCATTCATAATGACTGCCAGGGCTAGCAAAAGTTTGAGGAGACTTCGTAAGGCATTTAAATGGGAACAACCATTTCAGTAATAGGCACAAAAAGCTAACTAAATGAGTGGATTTGTCACGACTTCCGTCGAGGCTGCCTCCTTGTTCGGGCAGGTTTTGGCGTTCGTCGTCACCGGCTTACTAGCTACTGCCGATCCCATTCTCATCACTCCACTTGTCATGTCTTGTCTTGTAAATCACACACACACCTGGTGCTCATTCCCCTAATTAGTATGTGTATAAGTGTTCCCTCTGTTCCCCTTGTCTTTGTGAGTGATTGTTTATTGTGAGAGCGAGTAGCTCGGTTGAGCTACTCTTCTATTTGTACTTGCCAAGGTGGAATATTTTCCTTTGTATTAGTTTCGTTTTCATGCTGGGAGCGTTTAATTTATGTAAACGGAATAAACTCTGGACTTCGGTATTTTACCTCCTGCGCCTGACTCCTTCCTTTACACCTCATCACAGAATCACTCACCCGCTGAATGGAGACAGCAGGAGAAGACCGCATGCCTGGAGTTGTGGCAGGGGTCCAGGAGCATTCCTCGATGCTGGCCAACTTGGGGGAAGCGATGGATCAGGTTCTTCAGGTAGTAGCATGCCTGGAGAGGAGAGGACCCGATCTATCGAGACCAGCTGGTCAACCGGATCCAGCCACCTACATCCCAGCCCCTGGAGGGATCCAGATATCCTGACCACCAGCGTTTGATGGGACGGCAGTGCGATGTATGGGATTTATGCTCCAACTCGAGCTGTATTTCTCCAGCATCAGGCCGGCGCCACTGGAGCGGGAGAAGGTATCCGTCCTCGTTTCCTGCCTTTGTGGGAGAGCCCTGGAGTGGGCCAACGCGGTGTGGAACGAGAGAGGTGCCGCGTTGAAGGACTACGGGGAGTTTGCTCGCCTCTTTCGGGCTGTTTTCGTTCACCCGCCTGAGGGTCGAGAAGTGAGCGAACGACTGGTCCATCTGAGGCAGGGGACGAGGACCGCACAGGACTAAGCGCTGGAGTTCCGGACGCTGGCAGCGGGGTCCGGATGGAACGAGCGGGCCCTGATCGACAATTTCTGGTGCCACCTAAGGGAGGACGTCCGACGGGAGCTAGCCTGCTGTGATGCCATGCTATCGTTCTCCCAACTGGTGGACATGGCCATCCGGCTGGACAATCTGCTAGCAGCCAGAGGACGTCCTGGTAGGGGTCTGCCCGTTCCCACTCCGGACGACTCTGACCCCGAGCAGATGGAGCTGGGGGGAGCCTCCGGTCGAGAGAGCGCAGGAGGACAGCGACAGTGCCACCATTTTCCAAGACGCAAACGACTAAATTACCACCTCATCGGGAGGGGGATTGCGCGAAAAACCTTTGAGTAGACGCTGTACCTCCCAGGAGACATGTGTATCCCCTGTTGAAGGCTGAAACAGAGGCTATGGAAACATATGTCACCGAGTCCCTGCGCCAGGGGTATATATGTCCCTCCACTTCACCTGCTTCCTCGAGTTTCTTCTTTGTGAAGAAGAAAGATGGCGGTTTACGCCCGTGCATTGATTATCGACCACTGAATAAGGTGACGGTACGAATTATTTATCCTCTTCCCCCCATTCCTTCAGTGATTGAGTCAATGCATGGGGCCGTTTTTTCAACAAATTAGACCTCCGGAGTGCCTACAACTTGGTGCGTATTCGGGAAGGGGATGAGTGGAAAACAACATTCAGCACAACCTCGGGGCATTATGAATATCTGGTGATGCCCTACGGTTTGATGAATGCTCCATCCATTTTCCAGTCCTTTGTGAATGAGGTGTTTCGGGACATGCTTGGTCGCGGTGTGGTGGTCTACATCGATGACATCCTGTTTTATTCCTCTACGCGCGCCGAGCATGTGTCCCTGGTTCACAAGGTACTGGTCCGTCTGCTGGAAAATGATCTTTAGTGTGAGGTTTTCCAGCAGTCAATCTCCTTCCTCGGATACCATATTACTACCACAGGTGTGGAGATGGAGGGAGATCGCATTTCAGCCGTGCGTAAATGGCAGACTCCAACCACGGTGAAGGAGGTGCAGTGCTTCCTTGGCTTTGCAAACTACTATCAGAGGTTTATTCGGGGTTTTGGCAAGGTCGCAGCTCCCATTACCTCCTTGTTGAAGGGTGGGCCGTCCCGGCTCCGCTGGCCTACTGAGGCTGATTTGGCCTTCAGTAGATTGCGGGATCTGTTCACCTCCGCCCCGGTACTGGCTCACCCCGATCCATCACTACCGTTCGTAGTGAAGGTGGATGCGTCCAAGGTTGGGATAGGCGCTGTCTTATCCCAACGCTCAGGCACGCCACCCAAGCTCCGCCCCTGTGCCTTCTTTTCGAAGAAGCTCAGCTCGGCGGAGCAGAACTACACCGTTGGTGATCGGGAGCTGCTGGCTGTTGTCCAAGCTTTGACGGTGTGGAGGCATTGGCTCGAAGGGGCGAAACACCCTTTCCTCGTCTGGATAGACCACCGTAGCCTGGAGTACATTCAGGCAGCGAGGAGGCTGAATCCTCGCCAGGACTGGTGGGCCCTCTTCTTCACCCAGATTGATTTCACACTCTCATACATTCCAGGTACAAAGAACGTGAAGGCAGACGCACTATCTCGGCTGTATGACACAGAGGAGAGGCCCAGAGACAACACCCCCATACTTCCGGCCTCATGCATTGTGGCGCTTGTAGTTTGGGAGATGGACACGGATATAGCGCAGGCATTACGCACAGATCCATCTCCACCGCAGTGTCCAGCTGGGCTGCAGTACGTGCCTGCGCTTATCCGTGATCATCTGATCTACTGGGCACACACGTCACCCTCCTCTGGTCATCCAGGTATCGGTCGTACAATGCGCTGCCTGACCGAGAAGTACTGGTGGCCTACCTTGCCTAAGGACATGAGGGTGTATGTTTCCTCCTGCTCAGTGTGCGCCCAGAGTAAGGCACCTAGGCACCTCCCAGCGGGTAAGCTACAACCTTTACCAGTTCCACATTGACCATGGTCTCACCTTAGTATTGATTTTCTTACTGATCTTCCCCTCTCCCAAGGTAACACCACTATCCTGGTCGCTGTGGATCGCTTTTCGAAGTCCTGCCGCCTCCTTCCTCTGCCAGTTCTCCCCACGGCCCTACAAACTGCGGAGGCTCTGTTTACTCACGTCTTGCGGCACTACAGGGTAGCAGAGGATATAGTGTCCGACCGAGGTCTCCAGTTCACGTCTAGAGTCTGGAAGGCGTTCATGGAACGTCTGGGGTTCTCGGTCAGCCTGACCTCTGGATTTCACCCCAAGAGTAATGGGCAGGTGGAAAGGGTGAATCAAGATGTGGGTAGGTTACTGTCAGGACCGGCCGGGGGAGTGGTCGATATTCCTGCCATGGGCAGAATACGCTCAGAACTCTCTCCGCCACTCCTCCACTAACCTACAATGAGGGAAAAAAGTATTTGATCCCCTGCTGATTTTGTACATTTACCCACTGACAAAGAAATGATCAGTCTATAATTTTAATGGTAGGTTTATTTGAACAGTGAGAGACAGAATAACAACATAAAAATCCAGATAAACGGATGTCAAAAATGTTATAAATTGATTTGCATTTTAATGAAAGATTTAGGAGCACACTCTTAAAGGGAGTGCTCCTAATCTCAGCTTGTTACCTGTATAAAAGACACCTGTCCACAGAAGCAATCAATCAATCAGATTCCAAACTCTCCACCATGGCCAAGACCAAAGAGCTCTCCAAGGATGACAGGGACAAGATTGTAGACCTACACAAGGCTGGAATGGGCTACAAGACCATCGCCAAGCAGCTTGGTGAGAAGGTGACAACAGTTGGTGCGATTATTCGCAAATGGAAGAAACACAAAAGAACCGTCAATCTCCCTCGGCCTGGGGCTCCATGCAAGATCTCACCTCATGGAGTTGCAATGATCATGAGAACGAATCAGCCCAGGAGGAATCAGCCCAGAACTACACGGCAGGATCTTGTCAATGATCTCAAGGCAGCTGGGACCAAAGTCACCAAGAAAACAATTGGTAACACATTACGCCATGAAGGACTGAAATCCTGCAGTGCCCGCAAGGTCCCAGTGCTTAAGAAAGCACATATACATGCCCGTCTGAAGTTTACCAATGAACATCTGAATGATTCAGAGGAGAACTGGGTGAAAGTGTTGTAGTCAGATGAGACCAAAATGGAGCTCTTTGGCATCAACTCATCTCGCCGTGTTTGGAGGAGGAGGAATGCTGCCTATGACCCCAAGAACACCATCCCCACCGTCAAACATGAAGGTGGAAACATTATGCTTTGGGGGTGTTTTTCTGCTAAGGGGACAGGACAACTTCACCGCATCAAAGGGACGATGGACGGAGCCATGTACCGTCAAATCTTGGGTGAGAACCTCCTTCCCTCAGCCAGGGCATTGTAAATGGGTTGTGGATGGGTATTCCAGCATGACAATGCCCCAAAACACACGGCCAAGGTAACAAAGGAGTGGCTCAAGAAGAAGCACATTAAGGTCCTGGAGTGGCGTAGCCAGTCTCCAGACCTTAATTCCATAGAAAATCTGTGGAGGGAGCTGAAGGTTCGAGTTGCCAAACGTCATCCTCGATACCTTAATGACTTGGAGAAGATCTGCAAAGAGGAGTGGGACAAAATACCTCCTGAGATGTGTGCAAACCTGGTGGCCAACTACAAGAGACGTCTGACCTCTGTGATTGCCAACAAGGGTTTTGCCACCAAGTACTAAGTCATGTTTTACAGAGGGGTCAAATACTTTAAAATGCAAATCAATTTATAACTTTATAACAATTTATAATTTTTGACATGCGTTTTTCTGGATTTATTTGTTGTTATTCTGTCTTTCACTGTTCAAATAAACCTACCATTAAAATTATAGACTGATCATTTCTTTGTCAGTGGGCAAACGTACAAAATCAGCAGGGGATCAAATACTTTTTCCCCTCACTGTAACACCCTTCCAATGTGTTTTGGGTTACCAACCGGTCCTGGCACCGTGGCACCAGAGCCAGACCGAGGCTCCTGCGGTAAATGACTGGTTTCGTCGCGCGGAGGAGACTTGGGACGCTGCCCACGTTCGCCTCCAGCGCGCCGTGCGTCATCAGAAGGCGAACGTTGACCGCCACCGCAGGGAGGCCCCGGTTTTCGTACCGGGGGATCGGGTCTGGCTCTCGACCCGGAATCTACCCCTCCGCCTGCCCTGCCGGAAGCTGAGCCCGCAGTTTGTGGAGCCGTTAAACGTCCTGAGGAGGATAAACGAGGTTACTTACAGGTTGTTACTCCCCCCCTGATTACCGTACTAACCCCTCTTTTCATGTGTCTCTCCTCAGGCCGGTGGTAGCTGGTCCACTCCAGGAGTCTGAGGTGCGGGAGGTTCCTTCACCTCCTCTGGACATCGAGGGGGCCTCGGCGTACTCGGTCCGTTCCATACTGGATTCGAGGCATCGGGTGGGGGGCCTTCAGTATCTCGTGGAGTGGGAGGGGTACGGTGCTGGTCCCAAGGAGGGACATCCTCGATCCCTCCCTGTTGAGGGATTTCCACCGTCGCCATCCGACTCGCCCTGCCCGCGTCCTCCTGGCCGTCCCCGAGGCCGGGTTCGGCACACTCCTGGAGCCGCGCATCAAGGGGGGGGGGGGGGGGGGTACTGTCACGACTTCCGCCCAGGCTGCTTCCCCTCCTTGTTCAGGCAGGTTTCGGCGTTCGTCGTCACCGGCTTACTAGCTACTGCCGATCCCATTCTCATCACTCCACTTGTCATGTCTTGTCTAGTCAATCACACACACCTGGTGCTCATTCCACTAATTAGTATGTGTATAAGTGTTCCCTCTTTTCCCCATGTCTTTGTGAGTAATGGTTTATTATGAGAGCGAGTAGCTTGGTTGAGCTACTCTTCTATTTGTACTTGCCAAGGTGGAATATTTTCCCTTGTATTAGTTTCGTTTTCACGCTGGGAGCGTTTGATTTATGTAAACGGAATAAACTCTGGACTTCGGTATTTTACCTCCTGCGCCTGACTCCTTCCTTCACACCTCATCACAGGATTAGTTTAGAAAAATGTATATTATTTATATTTGTGTAGCATAAGATTAATCAATCAATCATTTAATGTACTTGCAAAAACACAGATATTTAAAACATTTTTTTTTATCAACCTGCAGTAGAGCATGCTGGGTAAAAAGTTAATTTGTTATCATAACTTTAAAACATTTAGTTGATGTGACTTCTCATTTAGTTTTAAGTCAGTACCACACATATTTTAAGTAATAATGACTTTTTATTGACTTTGATTTCAATTTATTAGAAGTAATGGAGTTAAAAATGCCTTTGGGTTACAGCGCAGTCCCAATCAAGTGGGAACCAGACAAAACACTCCATAATATTCTGCAAACAATTCTCGTTGTCTGGGACTTCTGACTTCAGAAGACACACTAAAGAAGGACACGCTCAACAATACAGGAGGACAGTGATCCTCCCCATTCCCCTGAGGCACAAAGCTGAATCCCAAATTGCCCGGGCACTCTCTAATATCTAATGGTTGTATGACTGTCACTGCTATTGCAATTCATTTCCATTGACTCCCGTCTAAAGAGAAGCTTGTCGCTTGTCGGTCTCCCATCTCCCATATGGCAGGGCCTATTTGGGTACAGAGAGGCTGGGGCTGCATCTCAAATGCCCCCTATGTCCTATATAGTGCATTGCTTTTGACCAGGGCCCATAGGGAACCTGATAAGGCTCTGGTCAAAGGTAGTGCACTATATAGGGAATAGGGTGTCAAGTGGGATGCAGGGGATGAGTTGATGAGGCCAGACCGTTGAATATTGCTGGAGAAATAAGAGAAGGTCCTGAAATGGGAATCCCAGAGCGAGGGACGGCCTGTCAGCCTCGTCTATGCTGGGATTATCCCAGAGAAGAGACAGCGTTTTTATTGGTCTGTGTCTTTTTTCTCTCTTTCTCTCTCTCTCTCTCTCTCTCTCTACCACTGAGACTTTCAGTCTAATAACTCAGTGACACAATCTCTCGCTCTCTTTCTTTCCATCTCTATTGCGCTCTCTCGCCGCTTTCTTTCTATTTGTCTTTCTCTCTTTCCCTCTTTCTCCCTCTCCCTTTCTCTCTCTCTCTCTTTATCAAATTTCTCTCTCTTTTTCGCACACTGTGGCCCCTCTATCTCTGACAGCTGTGAAGGTCTCACCACTCTCCTTTCTTTTCTTTGTTCATTTTCCTCCGGCTTAAGTTGTTATCATGAAGGACGTTGTGCGACTTTGGCTGGATACAGAACTTGGTGTTATTATGGATATCACTAGCCCTTCAAAGTGAAAAAGCAGGATATGGCAGTTTTGACTTTGTTTGTTACTTTTACCAGTAGTCATTGTCACATTTGACATTACAGTAGGTTACATAATATAAGCATTTACAAAGCCTTTATAAATGTTGCATAAGCATCTACCATGTTAAAATGCAATTGCTGTTTATCAACGTAAAGCCAGTGTTGTAGTATATTATGTAAGAGTGTATTACCACACTAATATTAACTTGTCATAATTCTCAATAAACTGTGAATATTCTGCATTATACACTGTGTACAAATCATTAGGAACACCTGCTCTTTCATGACATAGACTGACCAGGTGAATTCAGGTAAAAGCTGTCATCCCTTATTGATGTCCCCTGTTAAATCCATTTCAATCAGTGTAGATGAAGGGGAGGAGACAGGTTAAAGAAGGATTTTGAGACAATTGCGACATGGATTGTGTATGTGTGCCATTCAGAGGGTGAATGGGCAAGACAAAAGATTTAAGTGCCTTTCAAAGGGGTATGGTAGTAGGTACCAGTCGAAAACTGCAATGCTGTTGGGTTTTTCACGCTCAACAGTTTCCCGTGTGTATCAAGAATGGTCCACTATCCAAAGAACATCCAGCCAACTTGACACAACTGTGGGAAGCATTGGAGTCAACATGGGCCAGCATTCCTGTGGAACGCTTTCAGTACTTTGTGGAGTCCATGCTCAGACGAATTGAGGCTGTTCTGAGGGCTAAAGGGGGTGCAACTCAATATTAGGAAGGTGTACATTACATATTCTGCATTATGACATAAAATAAGGCAGAAGAAAACCTACCTACCTTCCTAAAAATACTAGATCACCTATAAAGTGTCTCACCCTGGAATCCCTGACAACCTGACCTACCAATTATTACTGAGGCTCATTTACCATTCTATCTCTGAGACAGAAATCTATATCCAGAACCATTCTGGGGAAAGCAGGGGATGCGTCCCAAATGCCACCCTATTCCAATAGTGCAATACTTTTGACCAGGGCCCATAGGGTATCACAAAGGGCTTTGGTCAAATGTACTGCACTAAATATGGAATATGATGCCATTTGGGCACCCAGGATTCCTGCCTGCAGAGGAGAAGGTACGAATGTGAGTGGACAGATGGGGATCCGGTCAGGAAATGGAGGGGAACTAAGAGAGTGTATTGATCCTGTGGCTTAATTAAAGATGGAGCTGTTTTATTATTTACTAAGCAAGACTGTAAGACATGGCCCACAGTGTGCCCCATCCTCTTCGGAGGACAAAAGTAACTTTGTTTTAAATTGTGTTTTTTTACAGCTTGTTTTTTTTACATATACATTTTACCCACATTTTACATACATGGTACTTTGCTACACAGTAATTACACAATCTACAGAGCTGAGATTGTTGGACACTTTCTTGTTGGCCTAAAGTTATATCCTATTTTTGACTTTGGTGCAGTTCACTTTCTTTTTGTTCTCTTTTTGATTCCCTCAGCATATTTGCAATCAAACGCCAACATTTTCTCCATCTCCTTAGCTTTCATACTCTGCTTCCACCGGCCATTCCACTGATTTCGAAATTCAGTCCTCCAGAAAGTGGAGAGCATTAGAAACACTTTTGTAGTTCTTCACGATATCTTTCAAAAAAGCCGTGTTACAAAGGATTAACTACACATACTGAGCAGCTCATGTTATAGACAGAAGCGTGTTACATGGCAGATCCATCCGATCTCGTCTCTCGGCATGTCCAGCCCAGCCAATATCTCAGCCAATCATGGCTAGCGGAAAGGTTCCTGTCTTTTTCCGTGGCTAAACCAACTAGGCTTGTAATTTAACAATTGTATTCGTATTTACAGATGGCACACAAGTTTGTTATTAAGGCACATTAAAGTTCCTTAATAATGTAAAATGTAAAATGTAAATGTAATGTTCCAGAAGGCATTTCTGCCCAAAAACACATTTTGGTTAAAAATAAATTACGTTCAAATGCCTCTCCCTTGAAGTAGTGATGCTCGACATAGGCCTAGTTTCCTGAAATGTGTCACAAATGTTTTTTATCAATCAGTATATTTTAGTTTAACAATAATATTTGTTGCAATATTTATTCTGTCTTTTCTGGAGGAAAAATTTAAATTGTAACCAGCTTTGTATGGCTTGTTTAAGAAAGGTAGATACTTTTTACAACGTTTCATTTTCAATTAACCAAAAAGGATGACCCTTTCTTAGTAATCTACTGGAGAACCAGTTCGGATTTAAGTATAACTTATGTATTAATAAAGCTTTAAGTGAGAGGTTTAATGCTTTAATATTTAATCATTTCAGCCCCCCAAACTCATATTCATTATTTAAATAGGCACGTTTAATTTTGTCTGGCTTAGCGTTCCAAATAAAGTGAAATATTTTTTGTAACCATTATTTACTATTTTACACCTGGGGTTGCTATACATAACCTTAACCCATTGTATAAGAGATTCACCAAAATTGACCAGGAATTTACAGTGGGGAAAAAAAGTATTTAGTCAGCCACCAATTGTGCAAGTTCTCCCACTTAAAAAGATGAGAGAGGCCTGTAATTTTCATCATAGGTACACGTCAACTATGACAGACAAATTGAGAAATGTTTAATGAATTTATTTGCTAATTATGGTGGAAAATAAGTATTTGGTCACCTACAAACAAACAAGATTTCTGGCTCTCACAGACCTGTAACTTCTTCTTTAAGAGGCTCCTCTGTCCTCCACTCGTTACCTTTATTAATGGCACCTGTTTGAACTTGTTATCAGTATAAAAGACACCTGTCCACAACCTCAAACAGTCACACCCCAAACTCCACTATGGCCAAGACCAAAGAGCTGTCAAAGGACACCAGAAACAAAATTGTAGACCTGCACCAGGCTGGGAAGACTGAAACTGCAATAGATAAGCAGCTTGGTTTGAAGAAATCAACTGTGGGAGCAATTATTAGGAAATGGAAGACATACAAGACCACTGATAATCTCCCTCGATCTGGGGCTCCATGCAAAATCTCACCCCGTGGGGTCAAAATGATCACAAGAACGGTGAGCAAAAATCCGATAACCACACGGGGGGACCTAGTGAATGACCTGCAGAGAGCTGGGACCAAAGTAACAAAGCCTACCATCAGTAACACACTACGCCGCCAGGGAATCAAATCCTGCAGTGCCAGACTTGTCCCCCTGCTTAAGCCAGTACATATCCAGGCCCGTCTGAAGTTTGCTAGAGTGCATTTGGATGATCCAGAAGAGGATTGGTAGAATGTCATTTGGTCAGATGAAACCAAAATATAACTTTTTGGTAAAAACTCAACTCGTCGTGTTTGGAGGACAAAGAATGCTGAGTTGCATCCAAAGAACACCATACCTACTGTGAAGCATGGGGGTGGAAACATCATGCTTTGGGGCTGTTTTTCTGCAAAGGTACCAGGACGACTGATCCGTGTAAAGGAAAGAATGAATGGGGCCATGTATCGTGAGATTTTGAGTGAAAACCTCCTTCCATCAGCAAGGGCATTGAAGATGAAACGTGGCTGGGTCTTTCAGCATGACAATGATCCCAAACACACCGCCCGGGCAACGAAGGAGTGGCTTCGTAAGAAGCATTTCAAGGTCCTGGAGTGGCCTAGCCAGTCTCCAGATCTCAACCCCATAGAAAATCTTTGGAGGGAGTTGAAAGTCCGTGTTGCCCAGCGACAGCCCCAAAACATCACTGCTCTAGAGGAGATCTGCATGGAGGAATGGGACAAAATACCAGCAACAGTGTGTGAAAACCTTGTGAAGACTTACAGAAAATGTTTGACCTGTGTCATTGCCAACAAAGGGTATATAACAAAGTATTGAGAAACTTTTGTTATTGACCAAATACTTATTTTCCACCATAATTTGCAAATAAATTCATTAAAAATCCTACAATGTGATTTTCTGGAAAAAAAATTCTCATTTTGTCTGTCATAGTTGACGTGTACCTATGATGAAAATTACAGGCCTCTCTCATCTTTTTAAGTGGGAGAACTTGCACAATTGGTGGCTGACTAAATTCTAGTTGTACTTTATCAAAAGCATTTTCAAAATCTGCTATGGAGACCAGGCCTGGTTCGTTTGACATTTCATATTCTTCTATTGTTTCAAGTAATTGTTGTATATTATCTCCAATGTCTCCTCCATGTAAAAAAGGTGTCTGATCAGGATGAACAATATCTGGTAAAACCTTTTTAATTCTATGCACTATGCATTTCATCAGGATTTTTGCATCACAACATTGAAGTGTAAGAGGCCTCCAGTTTTTTAAATGGATTGGATTTTTATACTTACCACCTGGGTCCTGTTTAAGTAATAGTGAAATCAGACCTTCTTGCTGCGTACCCGATAGTCTACCATTTTTATAGGAGTAGTTAAAACATGCTAATAGTGGATCTTTGATTACATAACAAAAGTTTTGATATACTGGGGTTTTTACATTTTACATTTACATTTTAGTCATTTAGCAGACATTTAGCAGACGCTCTTATCCAGAGTGCATACATAATTTTTTTATTCCCGTGGGAATAAATTTTTCCGGATGAAAGGATTAAATTGCCTCAAGAAGTAGTTCCTCCACTGTAAGTTGGCCTTCACACAGGTCTTTCTGTACAATTGATGATTTTACATTATTATTATTAGGGAAAATACAGTTAACATCCTTCAGTGGAGATGGAGGAGACAGAAAAGATAACATATGCTTAAAATATTTTGCTTCCTCTTTAAAAATATAATTTGGTGAATCGTGGATGACTCCGTCATTTGTAACGAGTTTCTGTAAATTCTTTTTGTAGCATTTCTATGATGGATATTCAAGACAAATGTAGTGATTTTATTATTATTATTATAACATCATCAACACTTTTGAATGTGGTTGCCCATGACAGAAGTCCCCTCAGTCCTTTTTCCAAACAACTTTGTCTATAGACGTAGAGTGAGTTTGCTGTAAACAATATATTTTATATTCCTTCTCTTTCAGCCAGGTAAAGATTGATTGTGTTTTCTTATTACAGTGCATTCGGAAAGTATTCAGAGCCCTTGACTTTTTCCATATTTTGTTACGTTAAAGCCTTATTCTAAAATGGATTAAAAAAACACAAATTCTCATCAATCTACACACAATACCCGATAATGAAAAAAGCAAAAACAGTTTTTTGAGATTTTTGCAAATTTTTAAAAATAACAAAAACTGAAATATCACATTTACATAAGTATTCAGACCCTTTACTCAGTACTTTGTTGAAGCACCTTTGGCACAGCTATTTTCAGGCCTCTCCAGAGATGTTTGATCGGGTTCAAGTCCGGTCTCTGACTGGGACACTCAAGGACATTCAGAGACTTGTCAAGAAGCCACTCCTGCATTGTCTTGGCTGTGTGCTTAGCGTCGTTGTCCTGTTGGAAGGTGAACCTTCGCCCCAGTCTGAGGTCCTGAGCGCTCTGGAGCAGGTTTTCATCAAGGATCTCTCTGTACTTTGCTCTATTCATCTTTCCCTCGCTCCTGACTAGTCTCCCAGTCCCTGCCTCTGAAAAAGATCCCCACAGCATAATGCTGCCACAACCATGCTTCACCGTAGAGATGGTGCCAGGTTTCCTCCAGACGTGACAGTTGGCATTCAGGCCAAAGAGTTCAATCTTGGTTTCATCAATCCAGAGAATCTTGTTTTCATGGTCTGCGTCCTTTAGGTGCCTTTTGGCAAACTCCAAGCTGGCTGTCATGTGCTTTTTACTGAGGAGTGTCTGGCCACTCTACCATAAAGGCCTGCTTGGTGGAGTGCTGCAGAGATGGTTGTCCTTCTGGATGGTTCTCCCATCTCCACAGAGGAACTCTGAAGCTCTGTCAGAGTGACCATCGGTTTCTTTGTCACCTCCCTGACCAAGGCAATTCTCCCCTGATTGCTCACTGGAGGAGACGCTCACCCCGTCCTTTTCCTCCGTGGGATGATCAAACACCGCCCTGAACCGAGCGAGGAAGGTGATGTAGGGAAGTGCCACTGCCTCCCCTTCTTCCCAGACTGCCGTGGCCCAATCCAGCGCCTTTCCTTTAAGTAGCGAAATCACCAGCGCTATCCTGGCTTGATCAGATGGATATGCCCCAGGCTGACGCGCCAGATAAAGTGAAACCTGTAGAAGGAAGCTGCTACATTTAGTAGTTTTACCGTCATAGCGCTCCGGTAGGGCGAGGGATCCCTCAGAAGTGGGTGATAGCTTGGGAACAGGTGGATTGGGTTCACTCGCCGCTCCCTGAGGTGGAACCAGAGCGCTGGGGTGCAGAGATGATGAGGTGCAGGTGTGCTGGAGGTGATTAGGGTGCTTTGGGTTTCCATTCCTGTGTTTGCCGAGGTGGTGCGCTCAGACCGGTGGCTCAGTAAACCGGCGAAACAGAGCGCCGGATGGGAGCAACGGGAGGAGACGTGACACACATACACACAATCACATGACATCATATAGTAGATACACACTCACATGTATTCTCTAAGACATACTCTCTCACATGTGCACACTCCATCTCATTCTCTATTTCTCTGTCTCAAACATACACACATCACATGAATGCACTCACATAGGGAGAATCTCAATTGAATACTCCTCACGTCCTCTCTCCTCACCTCCTAAAAACCCATTGGATGAGAAAGCCAGAGGTCCCACCCCTCTGACCTTCTCCTCCAATGGGTTTTGAGAAAGAGGCGAGGAAAGAGGACGCGAGGCGTATGCAATTGAGATTCTCCCATAGTACACACATACAGTTGAAGTCGGAAGTTTACATACACTTAGGCTGGAGTCATTAAAACTCATTTTTCAACAACTCCACAAATTTCTTGTTAAAAAACTATAGTTTTGGCAAGTCGGTTAGGACATCTACTTTGCGCATGACACAAGTAATTTTTCCAACAATTGTTTACAGACAGATTATTTCACTTATAATTCACTGTATCACAATTCCAGTCGGTCAGAAGGTTACATACACTGAGTTGATTTTGTCTTTAAACAGCTTGGGAAATGCCAGAAAATTATGTCATGGCTTTAGAAGCTTCTGATAGGCTAATTGACATCATTTGAGTCAATTGGAGGTGTACCTGTGGATGTATTTCAAGGCATACCTTCAAACTCAGTGCCTCTTTGCTTGACATCATGGGAAAATCAAAAGAAATCAGCCAAGACCTCAGAAACAAAATTGTAGACCTCCACAAGTCTGGTTCATCCTTGGGAGCAATTTCCAAATGCCTGAAGGTACCACGTTCATCTGTACAAACAATAGTATGCAAGTATAAACACCTTGGCACCACACAGCCGTCATACCCCTCAGGAAGGAGACGGGTTCTGTCTCCTAGAGATGAACGTACTTTGGTGCCAAAAGTGCAAATCAATCCCAGAACAACAGCAAAGGACACTGTGAAGATGCTGGAGGAAACAGGTACAAAAGTATCTATATCCACAGTAAAACAAGTCTTATATTGACATAACCTGAAAGGCCGCTCAGCAAGGAAGAAGCCACTGCTCCAAAACCGCCATAAAAAAGCCAGACTACGGTTTGCAACTGCACATGGGGACAAAGATCGTACTTTTTGGAGAAATGTACTCTGGTCTGATGAAACAAAAATAGAACTGACCATCGTTATGTTTGGAGGAAAAAGGGGGATGCTTGCAAGCCGAAGAACACCATCCCAACCGTGAAGTACGGGGGTGGCAGCATCATGATGCGGGGGTGCTTTGCTGCAAGAGGGACTGGTACACTTCACAAAATAGATGGCATTATGAGGAAAAAAAATTATGTGGATATATTGAAGCAACATCTCAAGACATCAGTCAGGAAGTTAAATGTGTCTTCCAAATGGACAATGACCCCAAGCATACTTCAAAAGTTGTGGCAAAATGGCTTAAGGACAACAAAGTCAAGGTATTGGAGTGGCCATCACAAAGCCCTGACCTCAATCCTATAGAAAATCTGTGGGCAGAACTGACAAAGCGTGTGCGAGCAAGGAGGCCTACAAACCTGACTCAGTTACACCAGCTCTGTCAGGAGGAATGGGCCAAAATTCACCCAACTTATTGTGGGAAGCTTGTGGAAAGCTACCCGAAACGTTTGACCCAAGTTAAACAATTTAAAGGCAATGCTACCAAATAGTAATTGAGTGTATGTAAACTTCTGACCCACTGGGAATATGATGAAAGAAATAAAAGCTGAAATAAATCATTCTCTCTACTATTATTCGGACATTTCACATTGTTAAAATAAAGTGGTGATTGTAACTGACCTAAGACAGGGAATTTTTACTAGGATTAAATGTCAGGAATTGTGAAAAACTGAGTATAAATGTATTTGGCTAAGGTGTATGTAAACTTCCGACTTCAACTGTACTCTCACATACACGCCTACATCTCCTCCAAATTCCCAAGATGCCCTCACTCTCAAATTTGCATGCTCCACATTATCTCTCTTTATACAATGGGTGGGTCTAATCCTGGATGCTGATTAGTTAAAATCGCATTCCAGACGGTGTCTATTCCGCAATTTGCCACCGGCTAAATCTTTGACGTTATAATGCCTATTTACTCTGTTCCATCTGACTGCGCAATCCACTGTCTCATCAGCCCAGCCAGGCAATTTATAAACTTGATCTCCACTATAAAAAGCATCTAGACATTATCTCACATTTCTTTTAGACAAACATTTCGTTTTCAACGGTGGAGATTTGTATAAACCTTGCTGTCTGTCTCTCCGACATTTGCAACATTGTTTCAATATTCAAAATCGATCTCCTGCTGTCCCATAGTAATGAATGTATCGGGAGTCGGGACGAGACAGACAGGCAGGCAGCGTTTCTCAGCCGGTCGAAATAATGAATCAGTAGGCATCATTTTTATGGATATATACAAAAACTATTCTATTGAAAAAAGGTAAAACGAAAGGCAGCTAATTTGCAGTCTTTCCAGCTTCAGTTTGAAGTGATTGTGTTACTGTAGCTGTGTTGTTGGCTAGCTCCTCTGAACAACAGTGTCCTGACGAGTGAGCACATTTTCTATGCTATGCGAAATCACGCCTCGTCAGCTCATAATATCAAAATATGTCAATCATTATTTTAATATATTGGTAACCCGTTGTATAAAAGTGATATTGAACTCGAAGCTAGTGTTTGGATGATATATTGGCACGGTTTAACAACACCCATGTCAATATATCCTGCAAACACCGGCTTCGAGGGCATTATCACTAACTGTCACACACACAAGCATGCACGCACTCTCTCTTTTACACACTCTCCTTCACACACACACACACCTGAGTGGGTTGCTGGTGTTGAGTGTGGGCTCCATCATTGTGCCCATCGGAGGGAGACTGATGGAGGTTGGCAGACAGGCATTTAGGGAGGCGTCCGTCTGCTCCTCACGGCGAGGCAGCACAAGCCTCCATCCATCTCCATTACAGCTGTCCACATGGCAGTGGGCAGGGGACAACTCCACCGAGACAGACAGACAGACAGGGGGGAGGGAGAGAGTGGAGGAGAGACTGTCATAAACCCTGTTTCACTGCCTATGACTCCTGTTCCTCCATCTAAATGCTGCTGTTGTAGAACAGAAAGGGAGGAGAGAAAGAGAGAGAAAGACAGAGAAATACATTGCATTCGGAAAGTATTCAGCCCCTTGACTTTTTCCACATTTTGTTACGTTACAGCCTTATTCTAAAACTGATTTAATTGGGTTTTTCCCCTAATAAATCTACACACAATACCCCATAATGACAAAGCAAAAACAGGTTTTTATAATTTTTTGCAAATGTTTATAAAAACGAAACGGAAATATGACATAAGTATTCAGACACTTTACTCAGTACTTTGTTGAAGCACCTTTGGCAGTGATTACAGCCTTCCGTCTTCTTGGATATGATGCTACAAGCTTGGCACACCTGTATTTGGGAAGTTTCTCCCATTCGTCTTTGCATATCCTCTCAAGCACTGTCACGTTTGATGGGGAGCATCGCTGCACAGCTATTTTCAGGTCTCTCCAGAGATGTTTGATCGGGTTCGAGTCCGGGCTCTGGCTGGGCCACTCAAGGACATTCATTCACTTGTCCCGGAGCCACTCCTGCGTTGTCTTGGCTGTGTGCTTAGGGTCGTTTTCCTGTTGGGAGGTGAAGTTCTGCCCCAGTCTGAGGTCCTGAGCGCTCTGGAGCAGGTTTTCATCAAGGATCTCTCTGTACTTTGCTCCGTTCATCTTTCCCTTGATCCTGACTAGTCTCCCAGTCCCTGCCGCTGAAAAACATCCCCACAGCATGATGCTGCCACAACCATGCTTCACCGTAGGGATGGTGCCAGGTTTCCTCCAGACTTGACACATGGCATTCAGGCCAAAGAGTTCAATCTTGGTTTTATCAGACCAGAGAATCTTGTTTCTCATGGTCTGAGTGTCCTTTAGGTGCCTTTTGGCAAACTCCAAGCTGGCTGTCATGTGCCTTTTACTGAGGAGTGGCTTCTGTCTGGCCACTCTACCATAAAGGCCTGATTGGTGGAGTGCTAAAGAGATGGTTGTACTTCTGGAAGGTTCTCCCATTTCCACAGAGGAACTCTGGAGCTCTATCAGAGTGACCATCGGGTTCTTGGTCACCTCCCTGACCAAGGCCCTTCTCCTCAGATTGCTCAGTTTGGCCGGGCAGCCAGCTCTAGGAAGAGTCTTGGTGGTTCCAAACGTCTAGAATGATGGAGGCCACTGTGTTCTTGGGGACCTTCAATGCTGCAGAAATGTTTTGGTACCCTTCCCCAGATCTGTGCCTCAACACAATCTTGTCTCGGCTCTCTACCGACAATTCCTTTGACCTCAAGGCTTGGTTTTTGCTCTGACATGCGCTGTCAACTGGTGGACCTTATATAGACAGGTGTGTGCCTTTCCAAATCATGTCCAATCAATTAGATTTAACACAGGTGGACTCCAATCAAGTTGTAGAAACATCTCAAGGATGATCAATGGAAACAGGATGCACCTGAGCTATTTTAGAATAAGGTTGTAATGTAACAAAATCTGGAAAAAGTCAAGGGTACTGAATACTTTCCGGATGCACTGTAGGTACAAATATGATCGATAGACATAGGATTATATTCCTTGTCTACAGAAGGGTGTCCCAATCTCGATCCTTGGGCCCCCACTTGGTGAACATTTTTGTTTTTGCCCTAGCACTACACAGCTGATTAAAATAACCAACTCATTATCAAGTTTGGATTATTTGAATTAGCTGTGTAGTGTTACGGCAAACCCCAAAACGTGCACCCAGGGTAAAACAGACCAAAAGAACATGGCAAAATGCTAAACCATTTAAGGTTATAGACTTGCTTCCAGTGCAATCTGTCCCCTACACATTTTAAATTGATGGGGCTATAACCACATAGGAGTTAAATTGGTACAGCATTCTAACTCACGGGTGCAACAAATATAGCCTCTTACAAGGCACACCTCAAAATATGTTAATTAGCCAGAAACAGCAATACCATGCACCCACTAGCGGTCAAAAGATTGTTGGCGCTCTAAAGATACGGTACGGTACTGCATTCTCTGGGGTGGAATTACAGTACCATTTGAAATACAGCAATTATTTTCTCGCTCACAAATGTTTCCCACAATGCACCATCATTTACAGTATCCTGCAGTAAAATGTTTCAGAGTATTTTACTGTTGATAATACCACACAAATCGTATAATTTACAGTTTTCCGTTACAGTGTATGTTTGCTGAGTCAAATACAGTCGTTGACTGCCTTAAGGCGGTTTAGGCGCTGAGAATTTCATAATGAATGTGTGCATGCCTACCCATGAAGATGCAGAGACGTTAAGTCTAGTGGTTCATTATACCACAAATATGCTAATTACCATTGGTTTGATGGGATTAATGAACATCTCAGCGTGATAATCTTCTGGGAGAAAGTGTTGACAAAACAGACGCACTAAATCACTCTAAATGATCTGTTTGTGTGGCCCGTTGATAGCTTGTTACCGCGGTGATGTGGTTGTTTTCATCAGCATCAGCATTTCCTCTGAGACAATAATGACCACTTTGGACGAGGAGGGGGAACTGAAAAAACAAACAAAGAGTATTTGCTATGATAAACGTCCTGATGATGCATCCTTCAGGAAAGCACCCCTGCTCTCCACTCTCCGTCACAGTCATGTGTTGGCAATGGGTGGCGATGGCAATGCCAGCCCAGAGTGATGTGTGTATACCTTTCTGCATGTGTGTACGTGTGTGCAATACCAGCCCAAAGAGGTGTGTGTTTGTGCATGTATGTTCCTGTGTGTGCGTTCCTGCATGCCTGTGTGTGTGTGGGGGTTTGTGTGTGAGTGAAGTAAGGGATGGGGGAAATGCTCATCAAACTGGGCTGTCTTCCAGTCCCTCTGCTTCATTACATCCATATTTCTCCCTCGGTGGCACCACTGAAACTCTCTAAATCTCCCCTTAGTTACGTCTATAAAAGCCTACCGACACAGCCACTGTCTCCTGGCACAAAACGTCTATCACCTCCCAATGTGTCATTGCTTGTCGGGAAAAAAAAAACACATTTGAAAGACTTCATCCGACACCTTCCATCACATCAGCGTGGGTGCATTGATCTGCTGCGTCGGAAACACTTTGGCTTGGGAGATGCTGAAAACCGAGTCGAGTGTTTGAGTTGGATTTACATCGTAGCAAATCTTTTAATGTTGAAAGTCTATGCTCTAAACTCTTCTAAAAAAGTAAAACTAGAAGAGATATAGCAAGGCCTCAGAAGTTGGATCTCCTTCCTCATATGACCTTCCTGTCAGACTAACCTTTGACCTATGATGCAGTTCCTGTTGAGGCAGGAAGTGACTCAGGCTGCCATTTTCCTCAACAACAAAAAAAGATAGATACGTGCAAGAAATATCATTAAACTCATTAATAATTTTCAGCACGATTTACTTTGAAACTTTGCTTCAATGATTATGAGGCAATTATTAAACCACAGTTTAGCAAACTACATTCTTGTGTCATGACTCAACAAAATTCCACCAGCTATAACAGCTGATACTCCTGAGTTAAAACCAGGAGGGGTCGGTGGAGCTGGAGCTACAGTACTTCCAATCAGCAAAGCCTGGCATGATATTGACCAGTCACAACAGCTACAAGTTAGTGAAAACAGAAAACACTGTGGAGCCAGTGCACTACCAAACTAAAAACCTACCCCCCAAAATAAAATAAAATAAAAACAAACACAGGCCTTGAGTACCTAGAGTGCAATTTGGAGCGAAACCTCTTGGGCACACAAGCAGCGTCATTACTTATTAATCGCTCTCTGCGACAAGTTTCCCAAGCCAGAGTGTTTCCTTGTGTTCCGACAGTAATAATACTCTCTCCTTATTTACTCCGACAATCTCCCTGAGAGGCAGTCGTCCCAAGTTTCAATTAGCCAAAGTAGCAAATCATTAATAACGAGTTGCGATGAAAACATCAGAGAGTGGGTCATCATGGTAATAGGATGGAGACACTCTCCTACTGTAAGTACCATCAATCAAACAGATTGTTTGACAGACACCTTGTAGTACTGTAGTGCGGGTATTTGATTGGATAGAACGTGACAGTCTTTGAGGAGGAATAGCCTGTTGACAGTGGTTTAGTTCATTGACGTGATGGGAGAAGAGCTGGAGAAGTTATAGAGAGACATAGAGGCCCCTTGAGCAAGGTGGAGGAACTGTCTATGTTGAATTATGCAACACCCTTTCTGTAAACCATTGGTAAGGGATAAGGCATCTACTGGAGATTGTGATGAAACATATGATGCTCAGAACATCAGCATGGTGTGATGGTATGTGAGATACGGTCTTCCAGGCTCTTCTATTGCCTGATTAGGTGAAATAGCTGAGGATACAGCCAGCCCTTAACAATTAGGTGGAAACATATGTAGGTTTGAACTCGGATCTTCTGCACCCTATAAGACTGTGTTAGCCCACTGACCTAAAGCCTAGGCCCCAAGCACGTGAGCATGGTTCACTGAACCACCTCTGATATACACACATAAACAAATGAACATAAACTATATGTAACTAAAGATAAATAAAAAGTTAAACGTGGAATATGATTTTGGTGTATACGGAGCAAAACTAAAGCAAAAGTCTTGATTTAATGGTAGAGCTTGTCGAATTGCAGTTGTCGGCTATGTTGTAGACCACTATTTCCCCACAATTTCACTGATTACTGTAGAAGTATATCACACCCGCTCACAATGTATCACTTTAGAGACATCTTGTCACTGATTAAATGGATAAAACCATTACCATGACAATAGTGTTTGTCTCTTCTACTTTTGATAAAGCGCTACTTGTGTAGAGACACTGGCCTTGGTGAAATGAGCTAGGATAGGATATCAGGTCCAATTTCACATATTGTATCTGTCTGGGATTGCTATGGCAGAATAACCCTATCAAACCATGGATCAGCTTACTTGTATAAAGACTGCTTTCGTGCAACAGTTGTGGAGTCATACACAACACAGTGTAACAATGTAATAAAGTGACATATAGTATCTTAAATATACTGTGTGAAGACCTATGGTCTACCATAAAAAAAGCAGTTTTTAAGCACCCTATGTAGATGTTTATTAGCAGATATGAGACTTCTGTTGTGCATTATAATGCATTATGCATAGCTCATAAGGCGTTAGAAATGTGCTTATGATGCATTCTGAAGAGAGTTACTTATATGAAGTGTTACTCAACTTTCAAGTCTCTTTCCCCCACCTTCTCTCTCTCTCTCTCTCTCTCTCTCTCTCTCTCTCTCTCTCTCTCTCTCTCTCTCTCTCTCTCTCTCTCTCTCACTCTCACTCTCTCTCTTGCTAAGCACTACAGCAGCTCCATCAGTGTGAACATCATTTAGATTTCCCCTTAGACACATGGGGGGGGGGGGGGGGGGACCATGTCGAGGAGAGATGGGAGTGTGGGGGGAGAGAGGTTAAAACCAGAGGGTGCCAGCTGGTGTGTAATCACTGTTTTAACCTCCTTCTTTGTCATTAATCTTTGTCAGAGATTCCAATACAGGCTCTACCACCCATGACAGCCCATCAGCTCGCTACAGTTCAAGGGAGTTCGGGATGGGATGGGGTGGTGGGGGGAGGTGTGGTGGTGGGGGGAGTTGTGGTGGTGGGGGGAGTTGTAAGGGAGGGTTAAGGGAGACATTTAGCAAATTTGAGGACTTTAGTCTCTGTAGTGTAGAGGCATCTAGCCTTAAGACCAGGCACCACACCCTAATAGGGATTTTGTTTTTCCTTTATCATATCACAATCAACTTTTACCAGTTGAATGTAGATACAAATATAATACTTTTTGTATTAACGTTTTTCTGAGATATTGTATTACAATATGCAAATGAGGCTAAAACACATTTTTTGGGACACTGGATTAAGTCAGCCTAAATATTTTGGTTTCATTTTGCTAAGACACTCCAGGACCGGATTTACTCAGAGCAGATTGTGGATAAATACTTTTTTCATATTTCTATCTGTAAAATACGTAAAATACGTAAAAACATATCAACAATTCTCTCTGGGCAAGTCTCGAGAATATATCTAAGGATAACCACACACAATTTGGTGAATGTATATGCTTCTGAAGCTGAGGAAAATGAGTTGGCATGTGGGAAGAGACTGACTTTTGAGAAATGACAGTTAAAGACAGGTACACTTCAAACTAAGTTACTACATACACTTACAAAACATTAACGACATTAAATAGTGTACAAAACATTAACGAGACCTTTTGCCCTCAGAACAGCCTCAATTGGTCGGGGCATGGACTCTACAAGGTGTCGAAAGCATTCCACAGTGATGCTGGTCCATGCTGACTCCAATGCTTCCCACGGTTGTGTCAAGTTGGATGGATGTCCTTTGGGTGGTGGACCATTCTTGATATACACGGGAAACTGTTGAGCATGAAAAACCCAGCAGCGTTGCAATTCTTGACACAAACCGGTGCACCTGGCACCTACTACCATACCCCATTCAAAGGCACTTAAATATTTTGTCTTGCCCATTCACCCTCTGAATGGCACACATTCACAATCCATGTCTCAATTGTCTCAATGCTTAAAGGTCCTTCTTTAACCTGTCTGTTCCATTTCATCTACACTGATTGAAGTGGATTTAACAAGTGACAGCAATAAGGGATCATAGCTTTTATCTGGATTCACCTGGTCAGTCTGTCATAGAAAGAGCAGGTGTTCTTAATGTGTTGTATACTCTGTGTATAGTTCAGTTTGTTACATTCTGTATGAAATGGGCTTTTAAATGATGTGTACATTTTACAATTATGGATGTATGTCCATTTTAAAGTAGTTAAAATGAATGACATTTTTATGACGGTAGTATGATAAACTAAAGAAAATATACATTAATGGACCAAACTACCAACTAATCAAAAAATTGACAGGTAGATGCAAAAATGTCATTTCAGCCTGTGGGGCCATCAGTCATTTGAACTTCTAGCTCAAACCCAAGTAGGCATGTCTATTGGTGGACCAATGGTACAATTTGCGCCTGCCTGCCTGAGTGAGTTTCACCTAATGCTATTGTCATTTGTTGTGCCAGTTCACAGTGTATCTACAGTGCCCTCCACTAATATTGGCACCCTTGGAAAATAAGAGCAAAACGGGCTGTGAAATTTTTTAAATATATTGTTTATCCTCTTGGTCTTTCATCCTAAATATTCACAAAAATCTAACCTTTAATTAAAGTCAAATAATTGAAAGAAAAAATACATTCTTATCATAAAACAAATATTTTTCTCAAATATATTTGTGCCACAACTATTGGCACCCCTTCATTCAATACTTTGTGCAACCTCCCTTTGCCAAGATAACAGCTCTGAGTCTTCTCCTATAATGCGTAATGAGGTTGGAGAACACATGGAAAGGGATCTGAGACCATTCGTCCATACAGAATCTCTCCAGATCCTTCAGATTCCGAGGTCCACGCTTGTGGACTCTCCTCTTCAGTTCATCCCACAGGTTTTCTATGGGGTTTAGGTCAGGTGACTGGGAGGGCCATGGCAAAACCTTGATTCTGTGGTCAGTGAACCATTTTTGTGTTGATTTTGAGGTGTGCTTTGGATCATTGTCCTGCTGGAACATCCAACCACAGCCCAGTTTAAGCTTCCTAGCAGAGGCAGTCAGGTTTTAATTTAATATCTGCTGTACATGATGGAGTTCATGATACCATGTATCCTAACAAGTTGTCCAGGGCCTTTGGAAGAAAAACAGCCCCACAACATCAAAGATCCACCACCATACTTCACAGTGGGGATGAGGTACTTCTCTGCATGGCTATCTTTCTGTCTACGCCAAACCCACCTCTGGTGTTTGTTTCCAAAAAGCTCTATTTTGGTCGCATCTGACCATAGAACTCGGTCCCATTGAAAGTTCCAGTAATGTTTGGCAAACTGTAGGCCCTTGAGTTTGTTGTTTGATGACAGAAAAGGCTTTTTTATGGAAACCCTCCCAAACAACTTGTGATTATGTAGGTGCCGTCTGATCGTAGTTTTGGAGACTTTCTGACCCCAAGAACCAACTAATGTTTGCGTTTCTCCAGCTGTAATCCTTGGAGATATTTGGGCCACTCAAACCATCCTCTTCACTGTGCGTGGGGTCAATATAGACACACGTCCTCTTCCAGGCCGATTGTTAGCATCTCCAGTTGCTTTATACTTCTTAATTATTGCCCTTATAGTGGACATGGGCATTTTCAACTTTTGAGCTATTTTCGGAATAGCCATTTCCTGATTTGTGCAGCTCAACAACATTTTGTCGCACATCATTACTGTATTCTCGGGTCTTTCCCATAGTGATGGATGACTATGGCAACTTGGCCTGTGTGTCAACTCATATTAATACCCCAGTGAAACTGGAAGTCATGGCTAACCACTTAAGTGTTCCTAATCACTCAGGTGAACTTCAAAATGTAAAATATTAATGGAAATATACTTCAGTTAGATTTTACTCATAAGAATTTCAAGGGGTGCCAATAATTGTGGCACACATGTTTCGGAGGAAAATATTTAATTCATTTATTTCACATTCGTTTTTTAAAATGATTTTACTTCAATTAAAGGTTCGATTTTTGTGAATATTTTGAATAAAAGACCAAGACGATATACAGCAAATAATTCTTTTTCACAGCCCTTTTTGCTCATATTTACCAAGGGTGCCAATATTAGTGGACAGCACTGTACCTCCAAATGTTCTACCATTAAAGTCCAACTTCTCTCAAAAGTGATTTGCATTTCTATTTGGATCAACATCATTAAGAAGCAGGAACCATTAACCAGGCATAATAAGGACTAGTATAAATACAGATTTTTTAAAACCTTATTTTCAATATCGAGAGACAGTAAAATACTGGGATTTTAAATAACTTTTTTCTTTCAAAGACGAAAACCTCTGTGTAGCCCTTTACACTCATACCCGTATATGGGTTGAAAATGGCAGATTTGGACACTAATGAGCACCTAAATTGGAAAGCAGTGGCTGTACAGTAACATGCTATACAATGCATTCGGAAAGTATTCAGACCCCTTTACTTTTTCCACATTTTGTTACGTTACAGCCATTTTCTGAAATGGATGAAATTGTTTTTTCCCTCATCAATCTACACACAATACCTCATAATGACTAAGCAAAAACTGTTTTTTTTAAAATGTTTGTAAATTTATTAAAATTGAAAAATTGAAATATCACATTAACATAAGTATTCAGACACTTTACTCAGTACTTTGTTGAAGCACCTTTGACAGCGATTACAGCCTCGAGCCTTCCTGAGTATGACACTACAAGCTTAGCACACCTGTATTTGGGGAGTTTCTCCCATTCTTCTCTGCAGATCCTCTCAAGCTCTGTCAGGTTGTATAGGGAGCATTGCTGCACAGCTATTTTCAGGTCTCTCCAGAGATGTTTGATCGGGTTCCTGTCCGGGCTCTGGCTGGGCCACTCAAGGACATTCAGAGATTTGTCCCGAAGCCACTCCTTTGTTGTCTTGGCTGTGTGGTTAGGGTCGTTGTCCTGTTGGAAGGTGAACCTTCGCCCCAGTCTGAGGTCCTGAGCGCTCTGGAGCAGGTTTTCATTGAGGATCTCTCTGTGCTTTGCTCCGTTCATCTTTCCCTCGATCCTGACTAGTCTCCTAGTCCCTGCCACTGAAAAACATCCCCACAGCACGATGCTGCCACCACCATGCTTCACCGTAGGGATGGTGCCAGGTTTCCGCTTGGTAGTTCAATCTTGGTTTCATCAGACCAGAGAATCTTGTTTCTCGTGGTCTGAGAGTCCTTTAGGTGCCTTTTGGCAAACTCCAAGCGGGCTGTTAAGTGCCTTTTACTGAGGAGTGGCTTCCATCTGGCCACTCTACCATAAAGGACTGATTGGTGGAGTGCTGCAGACATGGTTGTCCTTCTGGAAGGTTCTCCCATTTCACAGAGGAACTGTGGAGCTCTGTTAGAGTGACCATCGGGTTCTTGGTCACCTCCCTGACCAATGCCCTTCTCCCCAATTGCTCAATTTGGCCGGGCAGCCAGCTCTCGGAATAGTCTTGGTGGTTCCAAACTTCTTCCATTTAAGAATGATGGAGGCCACTGTGTTCTTGGGGACCTTCAATGCTGGATATATTTTTTGGTACCGTTCCCCAGATCTGTGCCTAAACACAATCCTGTGTCAGGGCTCTACGGACAATTCCTTCGACCTCATGGCTTGGTTTTTGCTCAGAAATGCACTGTCAACTGTGGGACCTTATATAGACAAGTGTGTGCCTTTCCAAATCATGTCCAATCAATTTAATTTACCACAGGTGGACTCCAATCAAGTTATAGAAACATCTCAAGGATGATCAATGGAAACAGGAAAACCTGAGCTGTTTTCGCTTTGTCATTATCGGGTAATATGTTTAGATTGATGAGGACCTTTTTTATTTAATCCATTTTAGAATAAGGTTGTAACGTAACAAAATGTTGAAAAAGTCAAGGGGTCTGAATACTTTCTGAATGCACTTTACATGACGTCAGAGCACTTTCTCTGTCCTTCACAGCTATGTATGGGTTTTGACTGAACTTGAGCACAGCGCAACAAGAAATTGCCCCATCCTTCCCGCTAAATGGGCAACTTTTGCAAATATTTTGTTTTCTGAGTGAGGGAATTTCTGTAAATTACGAGGACTCTATTTATTTTGAAAGATGAGACGTTGAGGATTATAATCAATACTGCTTTAATGTCATACAAGCAAGTCAAACACCCATGAGTCCAAATGTCCACTTCACATTTCCATATCAGAAAACTCATGTAATATACAGTGTCAACTTTTATGATGTACAGTTACAAGATGACAGAATGAGCCTATTTTGTTGTATTGTGATGAAAATTTGGCACGGACCACACATCTGAATGTTTTTCCCTGCCGTGGACCACTTATCATGACCAATGTTCCCTCTAATCTTTTTCGGCAATGAACCAATTTCAGGTCTGCTGAGCTCAAACTTGAATGTTGTGAAAATGATGTGTAACTTCCAGCACACATTTACTGTGAACACTGAGGCTGTACTGCTTTAAGTTACTGTTTTAACAGTGGCCAAGTAGGCTATTGTGGCTATTTGATCACAATGTAGGGCTACCAGAGTGGCCTACCATCAAAAACAATGGAGAAATGCATCACATAACATTTTAACGTGGAAATAGCTGATCTATCATTCAGCCAACAGTAGCAGCCAATGTGTTGTGTTTAATGTAGGCCTGCATTCTGTAAGACCATTGAAAAAAAACATGCAGGGCTTGACATTAACTTGTTTATCCACTTGTCTTTCAGACAAGGTGACTGAAAATGTTGTTGTGTTGTTTGATGCAAGAAACCACTTTCTAAAATAAAATGCATTATTATTCCCATACCTTGATTACAGAGAATCAGACAGATTATGCTACCCTCTGTCTTTTGCCTACTTAGCTTATTCAAGCCTGTCTCAAAATACAACACTGCCCCTTTAAGACCAAAGCTCTGTACCTGACTGGCTTTTCAAAGATGTCTAGAAATGTACACGTTTTGTGCTCTTGTAGGAAGCAATCACTCCCCTATTGCTGACTACAAATGATCTATAACGGCTAATAACTCAAAGGATATTAACAAAATGTGCACACGTGGCTTCATGCAGCTCTCGCTTTGGTCTCAAAACAAGCACATCTACGCAAGACGGCTCTTGCTGTAAACAGTCCAGTTTGAAGTAAATGGCACAAATCCATATATGGCAATTGCCTATTTGTATGTAGGCCTACTGCAGCTCTGATTGGTTATACCGCACTGGTCTTTGTCCTGAGTGTCAATGCAGTAGAATCCTACCCCAATGCATTCTGCCTACAAAGAAATGTCTTGCATAGTTAGTTTTGCATACTAAGTCTTGCATAGTTTGTTTTGTTTCGGTCTGTTGAATTGAAAGTGGCTAATATTGTGTTGATTCGATCACAATTGCCACAGTAAAGGGAAATGTTGATAGTGTTAACTAACAGGGAAAACTCTAGAAAGTTGAGTGAAGCTTAATCTTGTACTTCTCTCAGTGGTCTGAGCAGCAGTCCCAGGGAGCTGCAAGGCAGTCTCTCTCAGCGTGCACATTGCTCATGACTACATTGTATGCTCACCAAAATGACGATATGTGTTTCTGAATTGCCTTGTGAAAGCCTAACACTGTAAGATTGTATTATATAATTTAGCTAGAAATGTTGGCGATAGAACAAGCTTTCAAATTATTCCCACCTGACCCAAATTGTGATTTATAATGGACCGTTTTTTTATTGCGTAAACGACAACAGTAATTGTGTAAAGGCAGGGATGCAGGGCTGTGTTCCAAACAAAACAACTACAAGCGTTGTTGCTCTAGTTCCTCAACGGAGAGCAAATTTTATTTTTTACCTCGTATTTGATGACTCTTAGAGTCATGAAAGTGCATTGAAATCATCAAAATTACTTAGGAACTGTGCACACTTTGGAGAGGTGTGGCCTCTTGGAGACACCAGTGAGACCTCTCACTCAAACCCTTGTCATATTTTTTGTCTTATGTTGCACCTACCCCAAATTTTCCAAGAATATTCTTATCATGTTACTGAATGTATCCAGAATATTTTCAGATTTTGTTATCAACAAATGCGGAGAAAAGTACAGTAAATGTAAAATGCACATAACATCAATAGTGTAATGTTTGGATTCAGTCTTGTGTCAGGTGAACTGTTGTGTCCTCACCTTTAGTCTAACAACTTCACCATAGTCTCCAAACAGTTCCCTTTTAATTGCTACCATGGTTATGCATATGCTTTTCATATATTTCAATTTAGCCCTATCCATATAGGCCAATTCCCACGAGTGTAAGGGGTTAAATTCCTTTCACTGTTCCTCCACAGGATCTAAGTGAGTTAATTACATGGTCTATCAGTGCTGTTCCAGATTGACCCTCTTACATGAAACTCCAAAACCTGTTTAAAACAGACCTGTTCAGCACTGTGCACTCTCTTCAATGGCCTTAATTAAGAGAGCTCGTTACAATTCTCAAAACGCTCAATTAGTGCAGTTCCCTTTGATGACCCTCTGTGATTACACTTCTGTGAAAGACTAGTAGAGTTCAGGAATGATGAGTGCAAATGAGAGAAGAGAGAGAGAGAAAAAGAAAGAAAGATAGGAAGAAAGAAGAAAAAAACACAGCTGTAGTTGTGCATGTACCATCTATACAATCCTTTCATGTTCACAGTCACGATTATAGCTCCAGACCACCTAAAAAAGTTTCTCACTACCCTACTTACATCTATTGGACCCCACCATTACATCCAATCTTTAGACTATTATAGAAATCCTCACTGCAGTCAGTGTATTCATCTGTCTGTCAGGACCAGTCTCTGTGAAGCAGATGGTACTCCTCTCAATCATTGCAATGTTACACTAATTGAAGGCCTCCACATGCAGTCCTGTAGATAAATGCCCAACAAAAATGCTATCATCACAAAGGCACTGGATCAATGGGAGATAGTAGATCAATCTGCCTGCATTATTAGACAGACAGACTGGGGGATTAACTAAATCACCATCATCCATCTGCAGGCGACGTAATTTTGTCATCATCTGTCGTGAGATTGCATATTTCATCATCACACGACCAAACGATTAGCTTTCGCAACCGGGTCCCAAACTTGTCGATGGTGCGTCTGTTTTCACAGTAAATTAGCATCATTAGTCACCATTACCCTTCTTTTCCTCGAGTCTCTCCGCGACAGGCGGACCCGTCCCATTCGTTTCAGTAGTTTTTTATTTACTTGTCATCTTCTTGTGACTAGTTTGGAACCGGGGACTCATTAACGAATAAACTGAACTGACGTCAGGGACTGATTGGCGGCTCCAAATAAAAAACAGGCTCAGTGCGATTGTGTGAAACCCCGTGGCAGTATAATTTCATCTCCGACACCGCCTTGTTTATTAAGATGGACGTTTCCTGTCGTTTGTCATGATTTATTCTATTTAGGCACAGTTCACTAATCGAGCCGTTCATTTATTTTCAATCAGCATTGCCTGTAAAAGTCAAAGTGAGTTATAAACCACTACTAAAGAACGCCCACTTGATTAGGCTGCGGTAATGGCAGTAATATTGGTTCACAGGTGTCATGTGTTTTACTATATGGTCATAAAATATGACACGCATTAGGGCAATAATGGCTCTATTATTATAAATGACATTACAGTGCCTCGGCTGTCAGAGACTGTTGGTTTAGGTACAGTTATCATCAACTCCAGGGCGATGGACTTCAAAAGGCGCGCAGATGCTCGACAGAGGAATAAACGGGCACAAAAGGAATGAAACATTCTCTTTGTTGCCTTTGATGGCACTTTCTTCCAAGTCAGTATGACAGTGTGAAATTAAAATAAACACATTCTCACTTAGCACTGTGTGTGCAGAGTGCAGACCTTGAGAGTTCAACTGTGGGGCTGACTGACTGAAAGACTTTCAAGACTGTTTGTCATGGGTAGAGTGTGGCATTTTCTGGCACCTGTTTTTCTGAACCGAAAGTTCATTCCGAATCCGATACCCAGGCTCAATGGCTGAACTTCGGATGAAATTGAGTTTTATCAGGTTAAAGAGAAAACAAAGGGAGAGAGAGTGTGAGAGATAGAGAGAGGGAGAGAGAGAAAAGAGAGTGAGAGATTGCAAGAATGGAGTTCACCAAATGGTGCAATTATTATTTCAAAACTATTATTTCTCACCCCTCAGAGCACTCCCCACTCCCCATTCCACCACATAATTTCAACGTGAATAATTGGGCAATATTTAGTTGAGACATTTATCAATGAGATTACAACCTATATTCACCCACTCAAAAAGACAGCCAAAAGTTAGTTACATTTCCAACCATCTAAAAGCACAATCAAATTCCAATGGAAAAACTATGTCTGATTTTTGGTTTAGTTGTCACCCAAATGTCTATCACTGCACTTTCAACCATTGAAAAGCAAAGTTCAAATGGGAATACAATGGCAGATATTTATTTCATTTATACAACAGATTCATGTTTTATCACTGTGCTTCATCTAATAGCAGGACCAAATGGCCTGGATCGCAGTTGAGATTGCATTAAAAGTACATGGTGCACGTGATCAATGCCGTTCGAGATTCTGGGCAGATTATTACAGCAATTGTGAAGACCTCCACAGACGTGCGAAAACCTATGCATGCTATCTTGAACATGCACACTTTATATGATTGCATAATAAGAAATTTATAGTTACAGTAACCTCAATGTGGCAATGGATGTGTTACTCATTTTAAGGTTGAATGTTACATTAGTTTGTACGATAGCCTTAACTTTAGGCTATTTACTGTATTACAAAAGTAGTATTGAATTGTGTTTGGTTGACATCACAACCAAATATCAAGATTTAAAGGAGATGTATCTACTGCTTGGATAGTTCCATCTGAGCCACTGGCTTCATCCCATTCTTTAACTTTTATTTGTGGTTTAGATGGAGACATGAATCCAACATATAATTTTGACACGTTAATAGGCTATTTATTCTATTTCAAAAGTGATATTGAATTGTGTTTGGTTGTCAACGCAACCAAATATCAGCATTTGAAGGAGATTTATATTCTGCTTGGACTGTTCCGAGTGCCACTGACTTCCAGTTTGTCTACAAATTAATAATTGATATGATTCACATCTCCATCTCAACCAAAAATCTACAGTGCCTTAATGCCTTAACTCTGCAACTGGATCCTGGACTTCCTGACGGGCCGCCCCCAGGTGGTTAGGGTAGGCAACAACACATCTGCCACGCTGATCCTCAACATTGGGGCCCCTCAGGGGTGCGTGCTTTGTCCCCTCCTGTACTCCCTGTTCACCCACGACTGCGTGGCCAAGCACGACTCCAACACCATCATCAAGTTTGCTGACGACACAACAGTGGTAGGCCTGATCACCGACAACAATGAGACAACCTATATGGAGGAGGTCTGAGACCTGGCAGTGTGGTGCCAGGACAACAACCTCTCCCTTAATGTGAGCAAGACAAAGGAGCTGATCGTGGACTATAGGAAAAGGAGGGCCGAATAGGCCCTCATTAACATCGACCGGGCTGAAGTGGAGCGGGTCGAGAGTTTCAAGTTCCTTGGTGTCCACATCACCAACAAACTATCATTGTCCAAACACACGAAGACAGTTGTGAAGAGGGCACGACAACACCTTTCCCCCCTAAGGAGACTGAATAGATTTGGCATGGGTCCCCAGATCCTCAAAAAGTTATACAGTTGCACCATCGAGAGCATCCTGACCAGTTGCATCACCGCCTGTTATTGGCAACTGCTCGGCATCTGACCGTAAGGTGCTACAAAGGGTAGTGCGTACGGCCCAGTACATCACTGGGGCCAAGCTTCCTGACATCCAGGATCTATACACTAGGCGGTATCAGAGGAAGGCCCCAAAAATGGTCAAAGAATCCAGTCACCCAAGTCATAGACTGTTCTCTCTGCTACTGCAAGGCAAGCAGAACCGGAGCGCCAAGTCTAGGACCAAAAGGCTCCTTAACAGCTTCTACCCCCAAGCCATAAGACTGATGAACAATTAATCAAATAGCCACCCGGACTATTTACATTGACCCCCCCCCCCCTCCCCCCTTTGTTTTGACACTGCTGCAACTCGCTGTTTATTATCTATGCATAGTCACTTTACAAATTACCTCGACTAACCTGTACATTGACATTGACTCTGTACCGGTACCCCCTGTATATAGCCTCGTTATTGTTATGTAATTTTCTTGTGTTACTTTTTGATTTGGTTAAAAAAATTTACTTTAGTTTATTTAGTAAATATTTTCTTAACTCTATTTCTTGAACTACATTGTTGGTTAAGGGTTTGTAAGTAAGCATTTCACGGTAAGGTCTACCTACACCTGTTGTATTCCGCGCATGTGACAAATACATTTTATTTGATTTACAACTGTTTATAATACAGTCATTACTTAGTCAAGTGCAAGTGTGTGCATTATAGTAAACTAAGTGGCAGGTCTGTTTCCACGTTTCCAAAAGTGGTGTTGAGATGTCCATGCCCCAGGCCATCGGTTGTGTAGATCCAGCTACATGACTCAAAAGATGGGCACTGTCTAATCTTTTCCATTCATCTGGAGTTGAGACATATAGTTGGATCTACACAACCAATGTCGTGGGACACTGATCCATCTTGACACAACTTTTGAGGTCTGAAAAGTGTTTTGTCCCTTGAAGTTCACATTCAGGCCTGTAATAAAACCTCATTAAGTTTAGATCGATCTTTTTCAGCAAAACCAAAGGAAGAAGTTGTGGACATTGGTGATAGCAGAAGTGGTATGGAGAAGACCTCATCTAATACATCTTCCTCCTCGTCTACCTCCATTTCTTCCTCCTCCTCATCTTCAAGCAATCGGAAACGCAAACACACCAAAGTTCACAAGAGGGCCAAGAAGCCAAAGAAAGATACAAAAAAGTGCACATCAGCAAGGCAGCACAGTAAGTTACATTAAGCCCCTATTCAGTACACGATTTTCCAATCTCACCATCCCTAGTTTTGAGATGGCAGGAAACAATAATTCATGTGAGATATAGAGATGCTTAGATTCCACCGAAGCAGACCGGCAAAATATGTGAATGCGTAATACATACTTTATTAATCCATACAAGACAGAAATTGGTATTCTGCTGTACCCAACCCTGCCGGCATCTAACTAGACTATATTTAAACTGACTAGACAACTAACTTGACTACAGTGTACATATCAACTAAACTGGACTTCTAACACTCACTAACCACACTATAATTATCACTATATTTCTAAACTGGGTGTTAAAAAATGTTTATGGTGTTTTTCTAATGTAATTGTATTTATTCTACAGCCAGTGGTGCAAGTGGAGCGCTGCATCGGTATCTGTCCATCTTGAAGACATTTCAGAAGGTCCAGGTTATGTCTCGGGCCTTCGAGAAACACCATGTCAACAGAAACACAGTGGTGTCGACTGCTGCCATTGGGGAGATTGCCGTGGCAGCCACAGAGGTTTATCATGAACTGCTGTCTTGGCCTTTGCAAAGCGCTGCATGGTGGCCATTCAGGGCGATCTCAAGACAAAGATTGAGGGTATGAAGACAGACGGGAAGCTCCTCCCTATTGGGGGGAGCAAGGCTCATACACACTGATGTACATACACATATACACACACAAATACCCATCCACACATTAAACATTTTCAATGCTCAGTCAGTTATATTGTTCAAGTTATAGTATCCAAAACTTGATTGTGCATTTGTATCCCTGATTATGCCTGTTTTTCTGTGCTAAGGCCTTGTTTAGTATTAATAAAATTGTTTCAACCCTTTCTAAAGAGTCTTGCTGTGTGTGTGTGGTATGGTAACGCTTCAATTTAAGGGGTCCTTACTATAATGTAATTACATGTGTAATTATACCATAAAAAGAATTGTAGTTAATTGTAATAACTCATAGTTACACTGTAATAACAACATGTAACTGCTGGTAACTGCAGTCTGTAATTACAGAGGTGAGGCATGCTTGTTACCGTGCTTGTTAGAAATGGGAACGTTTTCACTAAATGCATCAATTTAGTGTTTTGTTTCTTCTCAGCTGCATCTGATACAGTAACAACTGTCACAAGGTTGTAATCTCTTGTGGACAGATGCGCTGGGTGTCCAAGATTAGAAAGGTAGGAGGCTCAATAGGCTCTACATACCTACCTGTGAATGCACACTCCAAAATCTCCACTCAATGTTGTTGCTAGCGGTTGCCTCCCAAAAGTGTATCATCTGGGTTAACTTGGTTGAGTTTACAAAAACAGTTCAGATATAGGTCAACCTCACTGACTACCATACGGCTGTCATCACAGATTATAATATTTGTTTTTCCTTATAGTTAATGTGTATGTTGCCCAGTATGACAACCTGAACCTCCTTGTCATCCAATTGGGAGGATAAACTCACTAGTACACCACAGAGTGCAATATAATTACTAGGTGTTACTCAGAATTTTGCTATTTAAAACATTTTACTGTAGTGGGCTAAATCAGGGTGGGATGGGGGTCATGACCCCCCCGATATTAGAATGAAGCACCGCCGCAAAGCGTTATATTTAGTAGTGAATGCTGCAGAAGAAGCAGAACTCTTTCGTCCGCACGGGCCTTCCTTGTAGACAGAATAAAACATTGTTGGGCGGATTACTTGAAACATTTACTAGTCTAATCCGTAAACCTACTAATGCATTTATTAATAAATTAACTTGTCAGCGGCACACCGAATCTCTCCATCGATTAGAGAAGTATAAGCTCACTTGTGATTGGCACCAATATTTTCGATATGAAAAGAAGACGAAATGTGACTGACCTGCACAGGTAGTGTCCAGATGACTGTGTGCTGATTGACCAATGGGCTAGGTGTGAGTGTTCTGATAGATTAATCTAATCAATCATCGACACCTGATGGGCCATCAGCGGGACAATTAGTCAATCACCCTAAATTTATGTTGGTAATCTGCTATTGTCTGCTTGATTTAAAGCAGCGTCTAGTAAGATTTAACAGAGATAGGAATGATGTTTCAAACAGGGTTAGTTTCAAACAGGATTAGATTTTCCAAACTGCCCCTTGTAATTCTTATTTTTTCACTCAATTGAGTCTTATGACGCCTGGAAGTTTTTATTCTAGGCGTGAAGATATTTCCACATCATGTCTAGACTATAAAAGGGTACACTGATATCTTGTGCTTGTCTGACAAATGTATAGGTGTCCACATAATATTTAAATTGATGAAGTGTGATCCTAATCATTATTTTAGCGATCCACAGTAATATACAGTGCCTTGCAAAAGTATTCATCCCCCTTGGTGTTTTTCCTACTTTGTTGCATTACAACCTGTAATTTAAATAGATTTTTATTTGGATATCATGTAATGGGCATACACAAAATAGTCCAAATTAGTGATGTGAAATGAAAAAAATTACTTGTTTCAAGAAATTCTACAAAATAAATAACGGAAAAGTGGTGCGTGCATATGTATTCACCCCATTTGCTATGAAGCCCCTAAATAAGATCTGGTGCAAACAATTACCTTCAGAAGTCACATAATTAGTTAAATAAAGTCCACCTGTGTGCAATCTAAGTGTCACATGATCTGTCACATGATCTCAGTATATGTACACCTGTTCTGAAAGTTGAAGTCTGCAACACCACTAAGCAAGGGGGACCACCAAGCAAGCGGCACCCTGAAGACCAAGGAGCTCTCCAAACAGGTCAGGGACGAAGTTGTGGAGAACTACATATCAGGGATGAGTAATAAAAAAATATCCGAAACTTTGAACACCATTAAATCCATTATTAAAAAATTGAAAGAATATCGCACCACAACAAACCTGCCAAGAGAGGGCCGCCCACCAAATCTCACGGACCAGGCAAGGAGGGCATTAATCAGAGGCAACAAAGAGACCAAAGATAACCCTGAAGGCGCTGCAAAGCTCCACAGCAGAGATTGGAGTATCTGTCCATAGGACCACTTTAAGCCGTACACTCCACAGAGCTGGCCTTTACGTAAGAAAAAAAAGCCATTGCTTAAAGAAAAAAGTAAACACGTTTAGTGTTCGCCAAAAGCCATGTGGGAGACTCCCCAAACATATGGAAGAAGGTACTCTGGTCAGATGAGACTAAAATTGAGCTTTTTGGCCATCAAGGAAAACGCTGTGTCTGTCGCAAACCCAACACCTCTCATCACCCATAGAACACCATCCCCACAGTGAAGCATGGTGTTGGCAGCATCATGCTGTGGGGATGTTTTTCATCCACAGGGACTGGGAAACTGGTCAGAATTGAAGGAATGATGGATGTCGCTAAATACAGGGAAATTCTTGAGGGAAACCTGTTTCAGTCTTCCAGGGATTTGAGACTGGGACGGAGGTTCACCTTCCAGCAGGACAATGACCCTAAGCATACTACTAAAGCATCACTCGAGTGGTTTAAGGAGAAACATTTAAATGTCTTGGAATGGCCTAGTCAAAGCCCAGACCTCTTTCCAATTGAGAATCTGTGGTATGACTTAAAGGGGGGGGGGGGGGGGGGGGTGAATAGTTACAGTGGGGAAAATAAGTATTTAGTCAGCCACCAATTGTGCAAGTTCTCCCACTTAAAAAGATGAGAGAGGCCTGTAATTTTCATCTTAGGTACACGTCAACTATGACAGACAAATTGAGAAAAAAAAATCCTGAAAATCACATTGTAGGATTTTTAATGAATTTATTTGCAAATTATGGTGGAAAATAAGTATTTGGTCACCTACAAACAAGCAAGATTTCTGGCTCTCACAGACCTGTAACTTCTTCTTTAAGAGGCTCCTCTGTCCTCCACTCGTTACCTGTATTAATGGCACCTGTTTGAACTTGTTATCAGTATAAAAGACACCTGTCCACAACCTCAAACAGTCACACTCCAAACTCCACTATGGCCAAGACCAAAGAGCTGTCAAAGGACACCAGAAACAAAATTGTAGACCTGCACCAGGCTGGGAAGACTGAATCTGCAATAGGTAAGCAGCTTGGTTTGAAGAAATCAACTGTGGGAGCAATTATTAGGAAATGGAAGACATACAAGACCACTGATAATCTCCCTCGATCTGGGGCTCCACGCAAGATCTCACCCCGTGGGGTCAAAATGATCACAAGAACGGTGAGCAAAAATCACAGAACCACACGGGGGGACCTAGTGAATGACCTGCAGAGAGCTGGGACCAAAGTAACAAAGCCTACCATCAGTAACACACTATGCCGCCAGGGACTCAAATCCTGCAGTGTCAGACGTGTCCCCCTGCTTAAGCCAGTACATGTCCAGGCCCGTCTGAAGTTTGCTAGAGTGCATTTGGATGATCCAGAAGAGGATTGGGAGAATGTCATATGGTCAGATGAAACCAAAATATAACTTTTTGGTAAAAACTCAACTCGTCGTGTTTGGAGGACAAAGAATGCTGAGTTGCATCCAAAGAACACCATACCTACTGTGAAGCATGGGGGTGGAAACATCATGCTTTGGGGCAGTTTTTCTGCAAAGGGACCAGGACGACTGATCCGTGTAAAGGAAAGAATGAATGGGGCCATGTATCGTGAGATTTTGAGTGAAAACCTCCTTCCATCAGCAAGGGCATTGAAGATGAAACGTGGCTGGGTCTTTCAGCATGACAATGATCCCAAACACACCGCCTGGGCAACGAAGGAGTGGCTTCGTAAGAAGCATTTCAAGGTCCTGGAGTGGCCTAGCCAGTCTCCAGATCTCAACCCCATAGAAAATCTTTGGAGGGAGTTGAAAGTCCGTGTTGCCCAGCGACAGCCCCAAAACATCACTGCTCTAGAGGAGATCTGCATGGAGGAATGGGCCAAATTACCAGCAACAGTGTGTGAAAACCTTGTGAAGACTTACAGAAAACGTTTGACCTGTGTCATTGCCAACAAAGGGTATATAACAAAGTATTGAGAAACTTTTGTTATTGACCAAATACTTATTTTCCACCATAATTTGCAAATCAATTCATTAAAAATCCTACAATGTGATTTTCTGGATTTTTTTTCCTCATTTTGTCTGTCATAGTTGACGTGTACCTATGATGAAAATTACAGGCCTCTCTCATCTTTTTAAGTGGGAGAACTTGCACAATTGGTGGCTGACTAAATACTTTTTTCCCCACTGTATATATGCTCAAGTTTAGTGTTTTTTTGTTTTATTACTTGTTTGTTTCACGATAAAAATATTTTGCATCTTCAAAGTGGTAGGCATGTTGTGTAAATCAAATGATACAACCCCCCCCCCTCCCCCAAAATCCATTTTAATTCCAGGTTGTAAGGCAACACAATAGGAAAAATGCCAAGTGGGGTGAATACTTTCGCAAGCCACTGTATGTAGTGAGCTAGCTAGCTACTGTTCATCAATTGCCAGACAGAAAATAAATAATTTAGCTAATAAAAGCAGAATATAATTCATGTTAATAGGCTATTAAGGCCAGCCATTTTTGTCATATTATAAAGGCATTTGGTATATGATTATGGCAGGGTTCAAAGATAGGCAATAGAGAGAGTGTGAGAGAGAGGCAGGGAGAGGACAAACAGGTAATCAGGTGAGAATTTCAGTTATAATTCACTATCAGTTCAACTCCTCATCTTTGCTGACTGTAGCCCAAGTGCTATAACAAATGTTGTTGCCTTCATTCTGTTTTCATTTGGTTGTCATGGAGGTTGAAGACGTGGCTGCGCTTAACAATGACTCAAAGCAGATGAACTATGTTGCCATCTGTCATATCCACCAGGATAAGCTGGATACCATAGATAGGAAAACAATATGCTCATATTGAAGAGTTATATATTGACTGTCACTGAATTATTTTATGAATTCAATTGTGTAACCAAGTAAGAAGTCTCTGGACTCAGATTGCCTCGACTCCTTTTAAGTTAATTGGGTGTAAGAAATTAGTTATTCAATACCATATACAAGCCAAGCGTGGTAAAGGGTATACAAATAGAATGGTGGGTTTTTACATTTAAATGTAGTTAAATAATGGTGTGGTGGTGACTTTCTGAACTGTTAAGAGTAACAACACAGCTGAAGTAATATAGAAAAATATTGGTATTTCAGTTGTGACTGGGGTATATAGACCAAATCATCAGCACATTTTTTTGTATATATTTTCCCTTCAAAATTCACCAGAAACAACCAATTCACAGCTATTGAAAATAAATATCTCCATGGGGGGCATGCCCCCGGAACCCCCCTAGAAGGTTATTGACCCCGGAACCCATTCACCCTGATTGCCCCAAAGTATTTTGAAAGCAGGTGCTTCCACATAGGTATGTGATTAACATCCCATCATGCTTAGTGTCGTGTATAAAAATGCTGTGCAGGCCATTATTTTGGCTACCATGGCTATGCCCCCATCCACAGGACAATTCATGGTCGTCTCAGTCACCAGATCTCAACCCAATTGAACATTTATGGTAGATTCTGGAGCGATGCCTGAAACAGTGTTTTCCACAACCAATAACAAAACACCAAATTATGGAATTACTTGTCGAAGGATGGTATCGCATCCCTGCAATAGAGTTCCATAAACCTGTAGAATCTATGCCAAGGTGGATTTGAAGCTGTTCTGGCTTGTGGTGCCCAATGCCCTATTAAGAAGCTTTACATTGGTGTTTCCTTTATTTTGGCAGTTACCTGTATATTGTATGCCTATGTATATTTTAAGTTTGTATTTTAGTCTTTCAACCATTGCTCGCTTCACAGGACAGTCATGCTGATGTATTCTAATGGATGGTCATTCAAGGCCTCTGATCCCCATGCCCTATGAGATATAGTTTAAAATCTGTATGTGCTGCAGAGTTGCTATAACATAATTACTAACCATATCTACTACAGCTACTACAACTTCACGGTTTTGTATCCCTTGCATACCAACTTCTGTGTGAACATGGATGAAGAAGATTCACTACAAAATCCAAGGAGTTTACTCCTCGGAATAATGACTGATCTGTCGCCGCCAACATTTCAGAAGGAGCCCTCCCTGCTTCTCCAAGGGAGTATCCTCCAAACTCAAGGCCCTCTAACTCAGCCGTACAGGCCTCACATGAAAGGCTTTTACTGATAATCTGATGAGGGACTGAGCGAGCTGTTCATCTTGAAGAAGGGAAAGAGAAACAGGGTGACAGAAATTACTGAGGGATTTTTCTCTTCTTCTTGTTCTCATGATGAAAAGCTGCTGTGGGCAAGATATCGCGGGCAGAACATCTCGGAACATTCTGTTTGAGACTGCGAGGCTGTAAACAAGATGACGTCGGAAAGTGTTTGAAGTCATATAAGTCGGCGCTGAGAGAGAGTATGTTATATGTTTGCTAGTTCTCTTTATTTTGCTGCCTGACTGTCAAACCCAGGTGTCCTGCACGCCACACAACTGTATTAGCCCTCTGAGCTAATGCCTATCTAATAAGGCTTCAGGGAAGGTTACTTCTCACGTAGTTAGATGTCCTCTGTCCGGTTCTGGGGAGATTTCCATGTGGGGGATTTCAAAGCCTCTGTAAATGTGTCCAGACTGGACCATGGCCAGCAGGATCTAATATCCACACCAAGAGACTGCTATCTACCACCCAGGACATGAAGTACTTGGAAATACCCATTATCCTGGCTTCATAGGCACAGAATCCCATTCTGAAGATACAAAACCATATTTTGGGTCTGAAATTTTATTTTGATGTGCTAAAAAATATGAAGTGACTGAAGTCTGAATCTACAGGTCTAATTCTTTTGTCCAAACTGGTGGATTTTTTAAAAACAACTTTTACTACTCCCTGAGGACTGTCTGGATGGTTGGAAGTTGTGTGTCTCATCTTCCATACCCTGATTAAAGTTTGACAAATCGTAATAAGTTTGATGGGCTTCTAGGTCATATTTTTGGCTGATTCTGGGTTGGCGCTCAACAGCCACACTCGTTAACCACGAATCTCACGAAACGCACACACACATTTTAACTTGCACATCTATCAGTCTGCCACACACACACACACACACTGACATACACACAAACACGTGCACACAGACTTACTGGAAGTTCCACATATTTACATATTCAAGATCAACGCAGGGATAGCTTTATTTTTGTAAATAACACAGAAAGGTTGCCTTTTCCATTTTGGATTTGACAGCAGCAGCTGGTGCAGGCCCATGGTAGGCAGGTGGGTTATCAGCACATGCTAATGAGAAACAAACACCAGCCAATCAGTATTCAGCTGGATTGGCTTGGAGGCTTCCCACTGAGCAAGATGTGAGGGGAAATACCAATGACAACGCTTGAGGTGAATGACCATCCCTCTCCCAGGACAATACCCAATGGGGATACTTCACAAATTGATCCCAACTCCTAGAGATGGTCATTGAAGCCAGCTAGGGGACTATTTATGTAACTCTTATCTTCTCAGTATCAATTTGGTTCTCGTTAGAAACCCAAAACAGTTCACATGGAGGTTAGGATAAGGGGATGAAGGGAGGGGGGCCAGTCGTGACCTCCTTTAATGCTGGGTTCATTATTATTGTGACTGGATAATAGGAGTGTCCATGACACCACACTGTTCCTGTCTTGTTTTGTTGTTTTGGCCTTGTATAATGGTGTCCATATTAGGACAGTCACATGTTGATGGACTTCTCCCCCATGATGCTCAGCGTTTGTTACTCAGCCCACCATTGGTGATGTCTTAACTCAATGGCCTGTGTTCGGCCTGGTGAAATCAATGAGGTTAAATGAAGTTCATCCAGATAGTTATAATGGTTTGCCTTATAAAGACATATGGAATTGCAGCTCATACTGTACATACAGTCATGGCTGAACACACATTGTAGATATTTCCATTGATCGAAAATAATCCCATGTTCCATGATTTCTCTCAGTTAGCGGTTTGTTTGTTTATGTATGATGTAGCTAGCAGTATAGAAGTGTCTAACAGCATAGGCTTATTGAACTTTACTTCTTTACTTGCATGGCTTCTCCTTGAAGATGGCAAAGGCCTTTCTAAACGGGAAAAATCCAATCATTTCCTTTCAGAAGAAAATCAATGGCCACTTAAACCCTCTAGAGTCGATGTCCGTGCCCCAGCGGAAATCTAATTAGCATAATACAAAAAATCCCCATCAAAATCCATCAATTTAAGCTAGAGATATCTTTTTTTTTGCATGGACTGCCAATGTTGCCAATGTTGCCCTTCCACATCTGTGGTGAAAGCTGACAGAGCTAGAGCGGTGTTTGTCAGACCATGAGACATCCCGAAAATCGATCTTCTCACAAAAACGTATGCAGCATCCGAACGGCTTGGTCTACAAAATATTATGACCCCTCTATGGAAAGATGAGACTCTCACGAACACGATGATGTTCTACGACCCCCACAAGCGTCACGCGACTCGTCTGAAATTGGTACAGCTGATCTGCCAACGTCTGTCTGTAGCATCCGAACAGTTTGGGCTACACTAATATGACCCATCTATGGAAAGGTGAGTCTCTCACGAACACGTACATGTTGGATGTTGTAAGGGAGGTGTGACCCAGGTGCGGTGCAGGACAGACAGTAGGCAGTAGGCAGAGATGGTGAAACGAGGATCTTTACTGGTGGTCAAAAGCCAAGATACAAATAACGGACTTAACACAATAAAAGAAAGGTGGAGCAATTATGTCTCCAAAAACAGGCTGAGAGCCAAAATGCGAAATAGTAACTACGACTGAAATAGTAAAGAAACAGGGAGAACACTTCTAGAGTACCTGTACATACTTCTCAGATCAGACACTAATTAGTACTGCTGAGCATAGAGAAACTAGCAGAGAAAACTGAGCAAGGGAACACAGGGAAGTGAGGGCATAAATACACAGGTGAACAGGTAGTCACAGGTGACACCAATAGGATCATGATTAGTCCAGACTGTGAGTGAGGAGGTGCCGAAGGTTGTCGGAGGAGGACACCTAGTGGATCGCTCCGGAACAGCGACCCCCTCCTGTAACAGGTTGTTTTGCTCTAGGACACACACAAGCCTCACAAGACCACTCTGAAGGTACCTGGGTACCTAATTTAGAATTCATAGCGGCCATCAACAGCCTTTCTATAAATTACTATAGCGGCCGTGAACTGCCTTGTTTTTCTAACAATAATATCTGTGTCTATATCGCAAAATTACCTTGCTAACAACCTGTTGTTGTATTCATATGGCTGTTGTCATCAGCCAGAAACCGGAAACAGGCTTTCATTTGACTTTTAAAAGACAAAAATCACTTAATTACTCAAAATGACGGTGCCGAAGAGGCCACAACTTTACACTGTGGAAGAGGCTGTATCTTTGTTGGTTGGTGATGCGGATTCGGACACATCCTTTAACTTTGAAAGCGATGATGTTGAGGCAAGTGAAATACAGTGCATTCGGAAAGTATTCAGACCCATGGATTTTTTAGGAAAAAAAATTCAACTACTTTCAAGTCTCTCCAGAAATGTTAGATCGGGTTCAAGTCCGGACTCTAGCTGGGCCACTCAAGGACATTCAGAGACTTGTCCCGAAGCCACTCCCGTGTTGACTTGACTCGTTGTCCTGTTGGAAGGTGAACCTTCACCCCAGTCTGAGGTCCTGAGTGCTCTGGATCAGGTTTTCATCAAAGATCTCTCTGTACTTTGCTCTGTTCATCTTTCCCTCGATCCTGACAGGTCTCCCAGTCCCTGCCGATGAAAAACATCCCCGCAGCATGATGCTGCCACCACCATGCTTCACCGTAGGGATGGTGCCAGGTTTCCTCCAGACGTGACGCTTGGCATTCAGGCCAAAGAGTTCAATCTTGGTTTCATCAGACCACAGAATCTTGTTTCTCATGTTCTGAGAGTCTTTAGGTGCCTTTTGGCAAACTCCAAGCGGGCTGTCATGTGCCTTTTACTGAGGAGTGGCTTCTGTCTGACCACTCTACCATAAATGCCTGATTGGTGGAGTGCTAAAGAGATGGTTGTCCTTCTGGAAGGTTCTGCCATGTCCACAGAGGAACTCTGGAGCTTTGTCAGAGTTACCATTGGGTTCTTGGTCACCTCCCTGAGGAAGGCCCTTCTCCCTGATTGCTCAGTTTGGCCGGGCGACCAGCTCTAGGAAGAGTGTTGGTGGTTCCAAACTTCTTCCATTTAAGAATGATGGAGAGCACTGTGTTCTTGGGGACCTTCAATGCTGCAGAGAATTTTTGGTACCCTTTCTCAGATCTGTGCCTCGACACAATCCAGTCTCGGAGCTCCATCCTTCGACCTCATGGCTTGGTTTTTGCTCAGACACGCACTGTCAAATGTGGGACATTATATAGACAGGTGTGTGCCTATCCAATCAATTGAATTTACCACAGGTGGACTCCAATCAAGTTGTAGAAACATCTCAAGGATGATCAATTGAAACAGGATGCACCTGAGCTCAATTTCGAGTCTTATAGGAAAGGGTCTGAATAATAAAGTTTTAATGTTATTTATTTCTAATATATTTGCCAATATTTCTAAAAACCTGTTTTTGCTTCGTCATTATGGGGTATTGTGTGTAGATTAATGAGGGGGGAAAATAATTTAATCAATTTTAGAACAAGGCTGTAACGTAACAAAATGTGAAAAAAGTAAAGGGGTCTGAATACTTTCTGAATGCACTATAAGTTAAGTATTTGCCCCATTTCAGATTTTCTCTAGTTTTGCATATTGTTGATACTGAATGTTATCAGATCTTCAATCAAAACCTATTATTAGATAAAGGGAAACTGAGTTTATAAATAACACAAAAAAAAAGAATACTTGATTATTTATTATTTAATTAACAAAGTTATGCAACACCCATTTTCCCTGTGTGAAAAAGTAATTGCCCCCTTACACTCAATAACTGGTTGTGCCACCTTTAGCTGCAATGACTGTAACCAAATGCTTCCTGTAGTTGTTGATCAGTCAATATAATAGCCTACTTAGTGTGGGTTTTGAAATACTTTCTGAATATTGTCCTCTGGTCACATTTTTGATTTTTAAAATGTGTATATGTAAATAATATTTATAAGTATAATATATTATACTTGGTATATTTTGAGTGAGTTTTACTACAATTTAAATACTCTAGGGTTTTTTGTTGTGTTGAGTGTTAATCATTTTTTGATAGTGAGTGTCTTTACACAATGAAATATAAAATTAGTGTTATTCCTATCTGCATGAATTAAAGAAGAGGTTGTGCTCTTTAAAACTAAGTTAACTTGAAATTGTCATTTGTTCTTTGTTTTTGTTTGAAATGTGTGAGAAAATGAGCTTTATCTTGAACATTCTCAGTAACCTACAGCAGCATTCTATAATTATATTGGGGTCTAAAGAGTTGTAAAAAATGAATGGAAGTATATATGGAGATAGTTTAGTGACTAAAATAAGGGGTTAAATACATGTACAAGAAAAGAAATAAAAAATAGTTTCCTGATCTTTCTTAAATCTCTCAGATATAGGACAGTCAATTCAGAACAAACTTCCTTTAGATTTTATTTTTTACTATCTGTTTATCCATGTATGAAGCTATTATTCAATGTGTTTCTATGGGTTAATAGCAGTAAGGCCAAATTCATATTTTTTGATACCATAAGGGGTACTAAAATTCCAAATAAAATAGCTAAATGATCCTTGGCATTACCATCTTAAAACAATTCCATATGTTAGCTTTGTAGAGCTGCATAGGTTCGCTTTGTAAAGACTTGTAAATATATTGAATCACAGTTCATGCGTTGCATACAGCCACGTCCGAACACAAGAGCTGTCAACAGAGATAAGGCCTTGTCAGCCTGGGAAAACGTAGGATAGCCTATTCATAAACATGGCCACTATTACAGTATATCAGTATCAGTGTAGGCTGGTGACTTGAAAAATTGAGGAGGATGGGAGACCCACGGTATGGGCGCAGACCGCAGAGAGACGACAAAGAATGTTTCAGAAATCGTCAAAGACAAATTATTTTAACCTATAACATTTCTGAAAGACATTTATAGTAAAATATTATGGTGAATGGGAATGAGAGGGCTACTTACACAGTGTTGGGAAGGGATCACAGCAGTGATTGAATGAGGGTATGAGGCATGAGTTGAGGTGTTCAGAGGCTTGAATTCAGTGCAGGACAGGGGTTGAGGTGTTCAGAGGCATCAGTGCAGGACAGGCTCATCATGGATGGATGGCGTTGGAGAAGAGCTCAACTCTTCCACTGAGGGCAGGACAGGATTTGACTGGGAAGAGAAAAAACAATAACACGTGTTGGTAATTATTCTAATCAAGGAGAGACTTTTAGATTTCCTCAAAACCATCAAACTTTATTAATAATTACTGCAGTAATGGAGCATTAACGGTCACCCAATGGTGTAGAGTCCTTGTGACGAAGAACAGAAATGTGAAATCATACAAAGGTACATTGTGCTCTCATGCAACAGACAGCAAGATTTATATGGCACCAAATATCTGTCTAGTTCATTTACTACTTGTTTATACAGAAATACTAATGCAACATGGGATACTAAGTCCTTCCCTTAATTTATGAAGTCCAGTGTTCATTAATAATCTGTAGGGAGGGTTCTCCTCACCCTGGCAGACAGACAAGCATTTCACACAGACACTACTAATGGAATGGAGTGTTTTCTTATCACCAAGCCATCGTAAATCGACTGTCAGCGTTAAACCTCAGAGGCTCCTCTCGGAAGAACAGACATTGTGAAAGTACTAATATAGGAATACTTTCTAATATAAAAGTAATGTGATTAACATAATGTTGTAATTCTACGACACACAACACAGTTAGACAAAAGAGAATGAGTTAGTCCAAGCAATGATTAAAATCACATTGCTGTGTAATAATGTGATTGTGTTTGTTTATGTGACTGACTCTACATACAATAATATGATAAAATTGACAGGGCTAATCATAGTTCTTGGAGAGGAAGCATTAAGTGCACCAGTGGATGAAAGGGCACATGAGACATGGCTTCAGTTCATGTCAGGAGAGAGTTGACACTGGTAGTGGAGTGGAGTGGAATGATCATCACCTCTTAAATCAGGGAACATGGGGGAACTTATATATACTTACAAATAGCATATATATTCCATTACAGCAGCACCATCATAGGTTTGGGCAACAACTTTTCCATAAAGTTAAACTCAGACATCTCAGAATTCACAAAGTCAAACAGACTGCGTATCTCGCCCACTTGACACATCAAGGTAGCCCAAGAAACATTCCTGAAAAGCCCATTCCCCCCTGTTATTTATGTTTGCTTCCATTTAAGAAACATTTAGCGACAGAATCGGAACATTTTGCAACCAAAATGCGCTGCATCAACCTCTCTTTTAATCTCACTTTTAATGGATGATGTGATGGAAGCTATCAAATCCATCTGAATTGGTTTCAAATTCCCATAGAAGACAGTAGAAACTTCCATATGCTCAGCTGGTAAAGCATAGTAACGTGAAATTACCTCTGCATCCTTGTAGTTCCCCTTGTCAGCGGATCTTCTCGTTGTGTTGCACAGTTTGACTACGCAGACCTTCGTCCATTACATGATGGATGCGGCTGTTTCCCAGAAGGAAATTGAAATAAATAAACTTGACACAAAAATAAAGTACTAAAACCATGAAAACTATACATAATCTACCTCCTCTGTCTCCTGTATCTTTAAAAAACTAATTTGAATTGAATAATATCACTATGTACTATCTCAATCTCTCAATCTATCCAACATTGTCACCAACTCATCAAGCTTCTAAATCACACCTGAGTAGCATTACGTTCATTCTCTGATCCTTGGATTGGAAGGACAACATGTTTGCTCATACTGCAAAAGTGTTGATTGGTTGGAGGACGTCCTCTGGAAGTCGTCATAATTATCATGTAGGTCTATGGAAAGGAGTTAGGAGCACGCACCTCCCAGGTTTTGTATTGAAGTCAATGTAGCCAGAGAAGGATGGAAAATAGCTGTCTTCCTGCTCCGAGGAGCCGCAACAGATTATAACAGTATTTCAGGCATTCTCACAACAGTGGAGAATTCATGTGTTTTAGTAGTAAAATTATTTATATTACATAAGAAAAATCAGTTGAGGCCCCTATGCATAAAAACTTGCATAATAAAATCAGATACCGGAGACTTTCTGGGCCTCATGGGCCTCCGTAGAAGTTGTATATCACTGATAAACAAAATTAATTGCCCTCTCTTTTTCCCTGAGTTAATTGGCTTGAGTTTTTTAAAACAATTTTGCAGAGCTTACCACTGTGTGTTTGCTTATTTATTATTTATTCATATGCCACAAATTAACATTAGTTTCTCCCCCCCCCCACCTCCGCTCCCTCGTTCCGCTTCCCTTTCCAGCTGAACACCGAGGTCTGAGTTGATGCTGTAGATAATTTCCCGTCATTAATAAATCATTCTGAAATGCCCACATACCTTCAACAGCGGCAGGAACATCAAGCAGCAAATTCAGACGGGAAAAGCAATATACTGCGTACTGTGCGAATCCATGTCGCTAAGAAGTCCTCTGCATGTCTATCATAATATTTGGTGAGGAAATAGTTCCTCTGGGAGGTGTTTTTATTTCCTTGTTTAACCTCATTTCATTGCATAAAAGAATAAGGAAAAAGGCAGTAGAAATGGAAAATCTACATTAAATCAGTATATTCCATGTGTCTCAGGTGGCATTCCTTCACTGGGAAGTAGGGCCTGTTGAAATCCCATTAATCACAACGAAAACTCTTCAATGACAAATATCCCTATTTTGGGCATGCAAAATTGCAGTAACTTTCCCAATTCTCAGGTTTTCCAGAAAACCTGGTTAGAAGATTCCCACAATCACGAGGGAATAAGCAGGAAATCCTGAACAACCAGGATTTCAGAATTGTTTTTGGAATTTAGGGGATATTATCAGAATTTTGCATCCCTACCCCTTTCCTCAACTTTTTGGAACTTTCTTTACCCTTCATTTTGATGGAAATCATAATGTAGTTATTTAGCCCATACTCCTTTCAAATGACAGAGGTGGATTCTTTCTTTATTAATGATAGAGCCTGTGAGGTTTTACATCATAATTCACATTTTCATGCAGACTCTACTATGCATAATGGCTTTCATGAACATTTCTAAATGTATGCACAATGGAACCTCTCAGGAAGTGAAAGCTAATTCAGGCCACTTAAATGTTTTTGTGTGTAAAAGTATATGAACAGAGGCAGCCAAGTGAAAGCAATTCAAATGACTTATTTTGACAACATGGAATTAAAATGTTGGCATATGCTTTCACTGAACGAGCACACGCTCCCTTACTTCAAAGCCAAACACTGACTTGGAAAACATATCAAAAGAAGACAAAGAATTGTTTGGTACGGTAGGTCTTGACTTTCTAGAACATAAGCTGAGTGTCAGTTTATTTTATGATGGATGCATGAATAGGTTTCAATTATGGAAATTCCAGACTGATACATCAAGTGAAGCAACCTGATCTCAGAGCATTTCGTATTATTCTGTACGTAAATCTAGGGACAATCCATTTAGTATGCTCTGTTATGTTTTGTATGGTATGTATTAATTTGCGTATGTCCATCACCCATTGTGTATGATATGTTTCGAATTACAAATCGTATTATACTGTATGTTACGAAATTGCAAAACATACAATATGGGGGTTAGGGTTAAGGGTTAGGGTTAAGGTTAGGGTTAAGTTTAACAAATAAAATCAAATGTTATTGGTTACGTACACGTGTTTAGCAGATGTTATTGCCCGTGTAGCGAAATGCTTGTGTTTCTAGCTCCGACAGTGCAGTAATATCTAACAAGTAATATCTAACAATTTCACAACATATACCCAATACACACTAATCTAAAGTAAAGGAATGGAGTTAAGAACAAAAAAACAAAGATATGGACGAGCAATGTCAGAGCGGCATAGACTAACATACATTAGAATAGTATAGAATACAGTATATACATATGAAATGGGTAATACAAGATATGTAAACATCATTAAAGTGACTATTGTTCCATTTATTAAAGTGGACAGTGATTTCTAATCTACTTATACAGACAGCAGCCTCTAATGTGCTAGTGAAGGCTATTTAACAGTCAGAAGCTGTTTTTCAGTGTCTCGGTCCCAGCTTTGATGCACCTTTACTGACCTCGCCTTCTGGATGAAAGCTGGGTGAACAGGCGGTGGCTTGGGTGGTTGTTGTCCTTGATGATCTTTTTGGCCTTCCTGTGACATTGGGTGCTGTAGGTGTCCTGGAGGGCTGGTAGTTTGCCCCCGGTGATGTGTTGGGCAGACCGCACCAGCCCTGCGGTTGCGAGCGGTGCAGTTGCCATACCAGGCGGTGATACAACCCGACATGATGCTCTCAATTGTGCATCTGTAAAAGTTTGTGAGGGTTTTAGGTGCCAAGACAAATTTCTTCAGCCTCCTGAGGTTGAAGAGGCGCTGTTGCGGCTTCTTCACCACACTGTCTGTGTAGGTGGACCATTTCAGTTTGTCAGTGATGTGTACGCCAAGGAACTTGAAGCTTTCCACCTTCTCCACTGCGGTCCCATCGATGTGGATAGGGGGGTGTTCCCTCTGCTGTTTCCTGAAGTCCACGATCATCTCCTTTGTTTTGTTGACATTGAGTGAGAGGTTATTTTTCTGGCACCACACTCCCAGAGCCCTCACCTCCTACCTGCAAGCTGTCTTGTCATTGTTGGTAATCAAGCCTACTACTGTTGTGTCATCTGCAAACTTGATGATTGAGTTGGACGCGTGCTTGGCCACGCAGTCATGGGTGAACAGGGACTACAGGAGGGGGCTAAGCATGCACCCTTGTGGGGCCCCAGTGTTGAGGATCAGCGAAGTGGAGGTGTTGTTTCCTACCTTCACCACCTGGGGCCTGCCCGTCAGGAAGTCCAGGACTCAGTTGCACAGGGCGGGTTTCAGGACCTTGAGCTTAATGATGAGCTTGGAGGGTACTATGGTGTTGAATGCTGAGCTACAGTCAATGAACAGCATTCTTACATAGGTATTCCTCTTGTCCAGATGGGATAGGGCAGCGTGCAGTGTGATGGCGATTGCATCATCTGTGGATCTATTGGGGCGGTAAGCAAATTGAAGTGGGTCTAGGGTGGCAGGTAAGGTAGAGGTGATATGATCCTTGAATAGTCTCTCAAAGCACTTCATGATGACAGATAGCGATAGTCATTTAGTTCAGTTACCTTTGCTTTCTTGGGTACAGGGACAATGGTGGCCATCTTGAAGCATGTGGGGACAGCAGACTGGGATAGGGAGAGATTGAATATGTCCGTAAACACACCAGCCAGCTTGTCTGCGTATGCTCTGAGGACGCAGCTAGGGATTCCATCTGTGCCGGCAGCCTTGCTAGGGTTAACACGCTTAAATGTCTTACTCACGTCGACCACGGAGAAGGAGAGCCCACAGTCCTTGGTAGCGGGCTGAGTCGGTGGCACTGCATTATCCTCAAAGCGGGCGAAGAATGTGTTTAGCTTGTCCGGGAGTAAGACATCGGGGTCTGCTACGTGGCTGGTTTACCTTTTGTAGTCCGTGATTGTCTGTGGACCCTGCCACATACTTCTCGTGTCTGAGCCATTGAATTGCGACTCCACTTTGTGCCTATACTGACGTTTTGCATGTTTGATTGCCTTGCGGAGGGAATAACTACACTGTTGTATTGTGCCATATTCCCTGTCACCTTGCCATGGTTAAATGCAGTGGTTCGCGCTTTCAGTTTTGCGCGAATGCTGCCATCTATCCAAGGTTTCTAGTTAGGATAGGTTTTAATAGTCACAGTGGGTACAACATCTCCTACACACTTCCTGATAAACTCTGTCACCATATCAGTATATACAGTGGGGAAAAAAAGTATTTAGTCAGCCACCAATTGTGCAAGTTCTCCCACTTAAAAAGATGAGAGAGGCCTGTAATTTTCAACTATGACAGACAAATTGAGAAAAAAAATTCCAGAAAATCACATTGTAGGATTTTTAATGAATTTATTTGCTAATTATGGTGGAAAATAAGTATTTGGTCACCTACAACCAAGCAAGATTTCTGGCTCTCACAGACCTGTAAATTCTTCTTTAAGAGGCTCCTCTGTCCTCCACTCGTTACCTGTATTAATGGCACCTGTTTGAACTTGTTATCAGTATAAAAGACACCTGTCCACAACCTCAAACAGTCACACTCCAAACTCCACTATGGCCAAGACCAAAGAGCTGTCAAAGGACACCAGAAACAAAATTGTAGACCTGCACCAGGCTGGGAAGACTGAATCTGCAATAGGTAAGCAGCTTGGTTTGAAGAAATCAACTGTGGGAGCAATTATTAGGAAATGGAAGACATACAAGACCACTGATAATCTCCCTCGATCTGGGGCTCCACGCAAGATCTCACCCCGTGGGGTCAAAATGATCACAAGAACGGTGAGCAAAAATCCCAGAACCACACGGGGGGACCTAGTGAATGACCTGCAGAGGGCTGGGACCAAAGTACCAAAGCCTACCATCAGTAACACACTACGCCACCAGGGACTCAAATCCTGCAGTGCCAGACGTGTCCCCCTGCTTAAGCCAGTACATGTCCAGGCCCATCTGAAGTTTGCTAGAGTGCATTTGGATGATCCAGAAGAGGTTTGGGAGAATGTCATATGGTCAGATGAAACCAAAATAGATATTTTTGGTAAAAACTCAACTCGTCGTGTTTGGAAGACAAAGAAGGCTGAGTTGCATCCAAAGAACACATATCTACTGTGAAGCATGGGGGGGAAACATCATGCTTTGGGGCTGTTTTTCTGCAAAGGGACCAGGACGACTGATCCGTGTAAAGGAAAGAATGAATGGGGCCATGTATCGTGAGATTTTGATTGAAAACCTCCTTCCATCAGCAAGGGCATTGAAGATGAAACGTGGCTGGGTCTTTTAGCATGACAATGATCCCAATCACACCGCCCGGGCAACGAAGGAGTGGCTTCGTAAGAAGCATTTCAAGGTCCTGGAGTGGCCTAGCCAGTCTCCAGATCTCAACCCCATAGAAAATCTTTGGAGGGAGTTGAAAGTCTGTGTTGCCCAGCGACAGCCCCAAAACATCACTGCTCTAGAGGAGATCTGCATGGAGGAATGGGCCAAAATACCAGCAACAGTGTGTGAAAACCTTGTGAAGACTTACAGAAAACGTTTGACCTGTGTCATTGCCAACAAAGGGTATATAACAAAGTATTGAGAAACTTTTGTTATTGACCAAATACTTATTTTCCACCATAATTTGCAAATAAATTCATAGAAAATCCTACAATGTGATTTTCTGGATTTTTTTTTCTAATTTTTTCTGTCATAGTTGACGTGTACCTATGATGAAAATTACAGGCCTCTCTAATCTTTTTAAGTGGGAGAACTTGCACAATTGGTGGCTGACTAAATACTTTTTTTCCCCACTGTACGTCAATATTATTCTCTGAAGCTACCCGGAACATTTCCCAGTGCGCGTGATCAAAAAATCTTGAAGCGTGGATTCCGATTGGTCAGACCAGCGTTGAATAGTCCTTAGCACAGGTACTTCCTGTTTGAGTTTCTGCCTATAGGAAGGGAGGAGCAAAATGGAGTCGTGGTCAGATTTGCCAAAAGGAGGGCGGGGGAGGACCTTGTATGCATCCCGTAAGTTGAGGTAGCAGTGGTTGAGTGTTTTAGCAGCGCGAGTACTACAGTCTATGTGTTGATATAACTTTGGCAACCTTTAGGAGTTAGGTTAAAGGGTTAAGGTTAGGGTTAGGGATAGGGGAAGGGTTAGCTAACATGATAAGTAGTTGCTAATTAGTTAAAATGCTAAAGTTGTCTGTGATGAGGTTCGAAATCGCAACCATTGGGTTGCTAGATGTTGGTGTTATATACTCACCCACCACACTCCTTTAGTTTTTGTGTTAATTAACCATCTGGTTTATGTAACCATACCAAATGTAACATATCATACTAAAGGAATGTCTCGGATTTACATACAGAATAATACAAAATGCTCTGAGACCAGGTTGAGTGAAGCAATGCTTAGTGCATTGTTCGGCACAGGAGGTTGGTGGCACCTTAATTGGGGAGGATGTGCTCGTGGTAATGGCTGGAGCGGATTTAGTGGAATGGTATCAAGTACATCTAACACATGGTTTCCATGTGTTTGATGCCATTCCATTTGCTCTGTTCCAGTCATTATTATGAGCTGTCCTCCCTTCAGCAGCCTCCAGTCAGGTTTAAACTTGGCTAGTTGAAACACTAACTAAAGATACAATTATTCACCCTACTTCAAATGTTGCAGGAGTAAATCCAATGGCAATTGAGACTTCTAATCTATGACTGAGGGCCTGATGTATTTTTCAAAATGACACTGGTTTCATAAGCTACATCTAACAACAACCCTTCATTGAGAAACTCAATACAATAATCATCACAATTCTCTACAAATCTACTTGAAACGGCTGTGTTCTGAGGGAGGTGGTTCAAGGTAATTCTTTTTCATTCTCGTGGCGTATACTGTACGTGTCTGCTTCATTTCGAACTTGAGTCACAGTCTTTGTTGTTGTTTTCCTTTACAGTCCATCTTTCTGAAACATGCGATTAACATGTGATTCATTAGAAGATCGGATTGAAATGGCTGCTTGATCCATTCTACCTGTTTCCATTAATAAAAAGCAATAACATACCAGTATTTCATGTATTATTTTAGTTAGTGGTTTGTTATTTTATGTATGATGAAGCAATCAGTATAGAAGTAGCTAATGGTACAGGTACTTGCATGACTTCTCCTTGAAGATGACACAGGCCTTTCTAAATGGGAAAAAACTATATCCTCCTGAAAATAATCAGTGGTAAACAAACTAGAAGGATGCTCCTCAGTTAAGACGTACAACCATCTGATCCATACAGGGTTTAAGGTCATACCACTTGCTAATGATGGTATATAGAGCCGTAGAGTACCACCGTCTAGTCATTAGCAACCTGAACCCGTGGTTGCGATTTCCTTTAAAGGCCTGAAAATGGTTGTTAACGGAACAGAGCACAGTGGCTAATGGGGTCACAGGTTTCTTAAACAATCTGCCTGCAACATCAATGTGTAAGGTCACACCACTCTGGATGCGTTTACACAGGTAGCCCAATTCTGATCTTACTTTCACTAATTGGTCTTTTGACCAGTCAGATCAGCTCTGAAAAATATCTGATGTGATTGGTCAAAAGACCAATTAGTGGAAAAAAGATCAGAATTGGGCTGCTGTGTAAACGCAGCCTTAGTGACCATCAACCTCTTTGCGATTGTCTGTTTGACCCCCAGCCATATGCACATGCTCTCCTCACTCCTCTCATAAGCATGTCAGCTTACACGTGAGTCTCACTTCATATTTACAAAGCATTGAGATGAGATCGTTTTCTGTATCTCTGTCACACACTGACACACGCACGCATGCACAGACACACACACAAACACACACACACTAACACGTACAAGCTGTTACGTTCCCTAAAGACAAACCTCACGGGCTAGATGGATTACCAGGGCGTGTACTCAGAGCATGCGCGGACCAACTGGCAAGTGTCTTCAATGACATTTTCAATCTCTCCCTGACCGAGTCTGTAATACCTACATGTTTCAAGCAGACCACCATAGTCCCTGTGCCCTAGAATGCGAAGGTAACCTGCCTAAATGACTACCGCACCGTAGCACTCACGTCAGTAGCCATGAAGTGCTTTGAAAGGCTGGTCATGGCTCACATCAACACGATCATCACAGAAACCCTAGACCCACTCCAATTTGCATACCGACCCAACAGATCCACAGATGACGCAATCTCAATCGCACTCCACACTGCCCTTTCCCACCTGGACAAAAGGAACACCTATCTGAGAATGGCGTTCATTGACAAAGCTCATTACTAAGCTAAGGACCCTGGGACTAAACACATCCCTCTGCAACTGGACCCTGGACTTCCTGACGGGCTGCCCCCAGGTGGTAAGGGTAGGCAACAACACATCTGCCACGCTGATCCTCAACACTGGGGCCCCTCAGGGGTGCGTGCTCAGTCCCCTTTTGTACTCCCTGTTCACCCACGACTGCGTGGTCAAGCACGACTCTAACACCATCATTAAGTTTGCTGACGACACAACAGTGGTAGGCCTGATCACCGACAACGATGAGACAGTCTATAGGGAGGAGGTCAGAGACCTTGCAGTGTGGTGCCAGGACAACAGGATCGTGGATCATGGACTACAGGAAAAGGAGGGCCGAAAAGGCCACAATTAACATCGACGGGGCTGTAGTGGAGTGGGTCGAGAGTTTCAAGTTCCTTGGTGTCCACATCACCAACAAACTATTATGGTCCAAACACACCAAGACAGTCGTGAAGAGGGCTCCTATCAGTCAGTCGGTCAGTCAGTCATTCAGTAATTGCTGCATATATGCTCAATAGTGCTTGAGTGTATGGTACTCCCCAAAGCATGGCACAACACACAGGTGTGTGTCACAAGTACACAAGTACTTTGTCAACCTCCTCTGCTTCCTTCTCCTGGTGCTGGGCAGGCAGACTTGCAGTGCCTTCGTGTGCGACTGCCTTGAGCAGCAGTTTGAGGGACTTTGAAGCGAAAATGCCATGTAGTGAGGCGCAGGGGATTGTCTGAAGCAGGTCGGCCCCTATTCTGTTCGACTGGACTGTGCCACAGGCCCCTGCTGAGAGCAGATTATGGAAGAGTGTGAGACTACAGTACCAATTGTCCACATACAAAGTGTGGCTCTTCCCGAGATGAGGAGCCAACATGGTCATCATCACGGACCCGGACACTGCAAGCACCTCATAATGTTGGATGTCAGTGGTGGACCCTGTGTAGACTATAATGTTCTGGACAAATCCTGTTTTCACGTCGCACATAACAAAGAACTTGACCCCAAACCTGTGCCTTTTGGAGGGAATGTATTGACGGAACGCCAGCCTACCCTTCCATAACATCAGGGACTCGTCGATGCATATGTCCTTGAATGGCACAAAGACCTGACCAAATGTTGATGTCAGGCTGATAAGAACATTTCTTATTTTGTGTAAGGGGTTGGCAGTAGCACTGTTGACAAAATGCAGGCATCGCAGCAGAACTAGGAAGCGGTCTTGGGAAAAGAGAGTGGCAAAGAAGGTAGTTGCAAACATAGGATCCCTGCTCCAGTATTCCCTTAAGTAGTTAATCTTCACCATTCACATGAGAAGGACTGTCACCAGGAAGGTATACATTTCACTAATTGTGGTTGTCACCTATTTAGCAAGCTTCCCCCTCACTCTTGGTTCTCTCTTCTCCTGTAGCTCCAAGGCATAGCGACTGGTCTCCTCCACTATGTCTCCCACCAGCTCCTCTGTCAGAAACAGCTTGAAGCACTCTGCCTCAGAGGGAGACGGCAAGGGGCTTTGCACTCCAGACTGGGACTTATCAAAGCCAACAGCAGGGCCAGGAGGGGTGAAATGGCTGGCGGTCTTCCAGCTACCGCAGACCTCCTGTACTTCACCCACTGTTGATCTGCCTCCATCACCACCAGCATCATCAGAGGGATCTGGGACTTCGTCGGTGGGCAAGGGGACCTCAGATTCAAGGTTGGGGGGAAGCTCCTCACTGTCACTGCCAGAATCTGGTTCCTCAATTTAATTCTCAGACTCAATTTCAGAATTTACTAAAATCTCCAGAATTCCCGCATTTGTGAGTTGTCTCCTTTTGAAAGACATTGCTAATGATACAGCTTAGCATAAACAACAAAACTGAATGGCTCAGAGTGAGTGTCAGGGGTTACCTGATTGACTGCCGGCACACGCCACTTGTATCAATAAATAATTATCAGAAAATGGTTTGTGTGGTAATAATATATTTATTTACTGCTTTATTCACATGATCAAGTACTGGTGACAAAAAATATATATCTTTATCTATATATCTCCAGATATCTCACATTTTATTAGATATCAGAAGTAGACATGCTCCAGATACGCATGTTCTTAATTTCATTTACGGAGCTAAGATAAAGTATTCTCCGTAATGGGACAGTTTATACATGCATCCAATTCAGATCTCCGAAATCTCCCTGCTACCGTATGAGTCCAGGGAGATTTCTGGAGTGAGATACGTTCAAGACACACACCTGATGTGCGTGCACCCACTTACATATTTGCAGAATACTCTATCTCCGGAATGGTATGTGTCAACATGCTGACATATGCAAGGCATGAACGAATCCACATATTTTCAGAAATGTATCATATCGGTAGTCATTACCTGATAATTTATGTATCTATCTATATATATATATATATATATATATATATATATATATATATATATATATATATATATATATAAATCAATAGATATCCTTATATGATATGTGAATGAAATATATTTTAATATGTCTGATCGAACGTGGGCTAAATCCGACTCATGAAATTTCCATCGGCCACATTATTTTACCTGTTCAGGCACTGAAAATCATTGTGCTTCTTCACATGAAGGTGACATATCTGAGCATACATTTGCACTAAATTCAGTAGTAGGCTATACAAGGCACCGAAAGTCAAACATTGTCATATTTAATCCAAGTTTCCAAAGCACATTTCTGCTATTTCTGTTTAAAAAATGCAGCATCACATATCCAGAGCACCAATCAAAATACGTTTTCTGGAAAGATGCAAACGAAGGCCAATATTTGTGAAAGATATATTTCATTTATTTAACAGAAAATAAAAGTTGCTTGCCCTGTTTGTTATTATGGACGTTGCAATGGATGCAGATTTGGTCTTCAGCGGCAGTCCCTCGCAGTCCAGACCCAATGTGGTGGTAGAGTATTCAAAACTGTCAATGCATAAATAATCAATCAATATTGTGTCGATATTGGAAGACAATATGAGATGGAGAGGGGGGGGGGGGGGGGGTAGAAAAAGAAAGAGAGGGAGATAGATGAAGAGAAAGAGAGATGGATAGAAATATAGGGAGATGGAAAGAGAGAGAGCATTAATTATAGATCCATACAGGCCCATCATGCCTATCATTACTGATATGTAGTATACATCGATGCAAAGTATAGACTAATGGAAATTAGTCTATACCCATCACTGATTGTATTGAGTATTTGTTCATGTTTCGAACACCAAGATAAATGTTCAATCAACCAGACAGCTTATTTTCTCTCACTTAGAAAACCCCTATCAAAGATCCCAGAACGAATCAGTTTTATACGTATTTAAAATATCTAAATTACAGCCGATCTCCTTTTAAATGCCGGAGATCAGCATAAATACTTCACTCAGGGACAGTTTATGTACTCTTTGATTAATTATAAATGAGGCAAAACATAAAAGTCAACACATCGAAAGATATGGCCAAACAACAAGCTTTCAATAAAGTTGATGTTCCATTTATAATTGTATAACTACAATGTGATTAAAACACGGGATGTTGGAAGTCGGAGTGCGCCGGAGGAATCTGTAAGGGATTGTAACAAAAAGAGACGTTTTGGAAAAATGACGTCATTGGTTGGACTGTAAACCTTGTTGCCATGGCAGCACATTTGCCAATGTAGATGTTTTCTTACCCTCCGTGGAAGTGATTTTTAGGCATGACTGGAGAATCACCATATGCCCAGGAAGTCAATTTATCTTAATGTAAGGCTTCAAATGGGAGATGGAGCTGAATGCATATTTTCTTTAAACCAGTGGGCTTTCAAGTCTAGTCTATCATGTGGTCAAATATGCAGCCTAATTCAGTGCTTGTGAAGAACTGAGTGACAAGACATAAAAAGAAGATGAAGGATATATTATCAAGATATAAGTCAAACTTAGAAATCCACTGTAACTCTTTCAACCTAATATTTGTTGAGGAAAATAAACATTTTTGGACAGACACTTATGGTTCTGTATTGATAGGCATTATTTGAGCATAAACAGGATTTGGGAGAGAGGCAGTAGCAAAAGTAGGTAGTGGCTGGAAATGTTTGGACTCAGAGCCCATTGGGCACCGGATATTTGCTGCATTGTCAGTTCTGTCGTGGCCACTAATGGAATATTTCAGAAGATTCTCCTTCTCTCGGTCCCGGGGCGAATAAGTTAATAAGGTCTCTAGATTAATATCTATTATATTTTTCTTCTAGCAGGGCCAATCGCAGAGGACACAGACATGCACTCCAAGAAAAGGGGGGGGGGGGGGGGGGGGTGAGATGCACACATATATACTGCAGTACCCTGGCAAGAGGAGTGGCATGGGCATCAATAGATCAAATATCTACAGTAGAAACACTGTGGTTGTGAAAAAAATTGGCTTTAGAAGCCCCCTTGTGGAAAGCTACCAAACGGCACTCTACCCTGCACCTTAGAGACTTCTGCCCTATGTACATAGAGTCATTGAAAATTGGTCATTTTAATAATGTTTACATACTGTTTTACCTGCTTGTATACAGTGCATTCTGAAAGTATTCAGACCCCTTGACCCTTTCCACATTTTGTTACATTACAGCCTTATTCTAAAATGGATGAAATAAAAAAATGTCCTCATCAATCTACACACAATACCCTATAAGGACAAAGCTAAAACAGATTTTTAGAAAATGTTGCACATTTATTAAAAACAAAAAGCTGAAATACCTTATTTACATAAGTATTCAGACCATTTGCTATGAGACTCGAAATTGAGCTCAGGTGCATCCATAGATCATCCTTGAGATGTTTCTACAACTTGATTTGAGTCCACCTGTGGTAAATTCAATTGCTTTTACATTATTTGGAAAGGTACACACCTGTCTATATAAGGTCCCACAGTTGACAGTGCATATCAGAGCAAAAACCAAGCCATGAGGTGGAAGGAATTGTCCGTATAGCTCCGAGACAGGATTGGTCCTTAAGAATACAGTGGCCTCCATCATTCTTAAATGGAAGAAGTTTGGAACCACCAAGATTCTCCCTAGAGCTGGCCCCCCGGCCAAACTGAGCAATCGGGGGAGAAGGGCCTTGGTCAGGTTCCTCTGTGGAGGTGGGAGAAACTTCCAGAAGGACAACCATCTCTGCAGCACTACACCAATCAGGCCTTTATGGTAGTGTGGCCAGATGTTAGCCACTCCACAGTAAAAGGCACATGACAGCCCGCTTGAAGTTTGCAAAAGGCACCTAAAGGACTCTCAGACCATGAGAAACAAGATTCCCTGGTCTGATGAAACAAGGTTGAACTCTTTGGCCTGAATGCTAAGCATCACATCTCGAGGAAACCTGGCACCATCCCTACGGTGAAGCATGGTGGTGGCAGCATCATGCTGTTGGAATGTTTTTCAGCGGCAGGGACTGGGAGACTAGTCAGGATCGAGGGAAAGATGAACGGAGCAAAGTACAGAGAGATCCTTGATGAAAACCTGCTCCAGAGCACTCAGGACCTCAGACTTGGGTGAAGGTTCACCTTTCAACAGGACAACAACCCTAAGCACATAGCCAAGACAACGCATAGTGGCTTCAGGACAAGTCTCTGAATGTTCTTGAGTGGCCCAGCCAGAGCCCGGACTTGAACCCGATCAAACATCTCTGGAGAGACCTGAAAATAGCTGTGCAGCCACACTCCCCATCCAACCTGACAGACCTTGAGAGGATCTGCAAAGAAGAATTGGAGAAACTCCTCAAATACAGGTGTGCCAAGCTTGTACCCAAGAAGACTCGAGGCTGTAATCGCTGCCAAAGTCATTATGGGGTATTGTGTGTAGATTGATGAGGGGGAAAAAAACGATGTAATCCATTTTAGAATAAGGCTGGAACGTAACAAAATGTGGGAAAAGTACTGTATCTTTGCTGTACGTATCATTCTTAGTATATACAAATTAGTTGTGTTCTTGTTTGACATTTTACTGCATGGTTAGGAGTAGCATAAGCATGTCGCTGCACCCGCTATATCATCTGCTAAACAGTGTACTCTACCAATAAACTTTGATTTGATTTGAAAGTGTCTGATCGTACCTTTCAACAGTGACTTCAGTGACTTTTTGTCTTAACCAAAGACCATTCTGTGTGTGGCTAGATTACCAGTGAGACATCTTCTACTTGGTCACAAAATGCAACAATATTCAGGGGATAATAAAATGGTCGCCAGCTGCAAACACCATAAAGGACCAAGAACTGGTTCCTAAATCACAACTGTTTCCAGAGGCAGGTTTCATCCCAAATGGCATCCTATTCCTTATAGGGTGCGCTACTTCTGACCAAAAGTAGTGCACTACACAGGCAATAGGGGGCCAGTTGGGATGCAGACTGAGACAGAGGGGTGCTGAGAGACCCCCGTATACAGATTGTGTTCTGAACCAGCCCCTCCCCCCCTCCCCTCCACACACACACACACACACACACACACACACAAACATACACACACACACACAGACTCGCAGACTTATGGGAATCTCAAATTCATTAAGCGAGCCTTGTCTTCCAGGAAAACATCCCTGGCTGTGCAAGAGGAATACATTAACTTTTATTAAAGGAGCTCCTTGGATTGGGTATGGGAGATAGGGGCGTATACGGTGAAGGTCTGGTCTTAGACATCTCCGAATTTTCAAACACAAAAATCAAGTTAGATCATATGTAAATACAGTGGGGAAAAAAAGTATTTAGTCAGCCACCAATTGTGAAAGTTCTCCCACTTAAAAAGATGAGAGAGGCCTGTAATTTTCATCATAGGTGCACGTCAACTATGACAGACAAATTGAGGAAAAAAAATCCAGGAAATCCCATTGTAGGATTTTTTATGAATTTATTTGCAAATTATGGTGGAAAATAAGTATTTGGTCACCTACAAACAAGCAAGATTTCTGGCTCTCACAGACCTGTAACTTCTTCTTTAAAAGGCTCCTCTGTCCTCCACTCGTTACCTGTATTAATGGCACCTGTTTGAACTTGTTATCAGTATAAAAGACACCTGTCCACAACCTAAAACAGTCACACTCCAAACTCCACAATGGCCAAGACCAAAGAGCTGTCAAAGGACACCAAAAACAAAATTGTAGACCTGCACCAGGCTGGGAAGACTGAATCTGCAATAGGTAAGCAGCTTGGTTTGAAGAAATCAACGGTGGGAGCAATTATTAGGAAATGGAAGACATACAAGACCACTGATAATCTCCCTCGATCTGGGGCTCCACGCAAGATCTCACCCCGTGGGTTCAAAATGATCACAAGAACGGTGAGCAAAAAACCCAGAACCACACGGGGGGACCTAGTGAATGACCTGCAGAGAGCTGGGACCAAAGTAACAAAGCCTACCATCAGTAACACACTACGCCGCCAGGGACTCAAATCCTGCAGTGCGAGACGTGTCCCCCTGCTTAAGCCAGTACATGTCCAGGCCCGTCTGACGTGCATTTGGATGATCCAGAAGAGGATTGGGAGAATGTCATACGGTCAGATGAAACCAAAATATAACTTTTTGGTAAAAACTCACCTCGTCATGTTTGGAGGACAAAGAATGCTGAGTTGCATCCAAAGAACACCATACCTACTGTGAAGCATGGGGTTGGAAACATCATGCTTTGGGGCTGTTTTTCTGCAAAGGGACCAGGACGACTGATCCGTGTAAAGGAAAGAATGAATGGGGCCATGTATCGTGAGATTTTGAGTGAAACCCTCCTTCCATCAGCAAGGGCATTGAAGATGAAACGTGGCTGGGTCTTTCAGCATGACAATGATCCCAAACACACCGCCCGGGCAACGAAGGAGTGGCTTCGTAAGAAGCATTTCAAGGTCCTGGAGTGGCCTAGCCAGTCTCCAGATCTCAACCCCATAGAAAATCTTTGGAGGGAGTTGAAAGTCTGTGTTGCCCAGCGACAGCCCCAAAACATCACTGCTCTAGAGGAGATCTGCATGGATGAATGGGCCAAAATACCAGCAACAGTGTGTGAAAACCTTGTGAAGACTTACAGAAAACGTTTGACCTGTGTCATTGCCAACAAAGGGTATATAACAAAGTCTTGAGAAACTTTTGTTATTGACCAAATACTTATTTTCCACCATCATATGCCAATAAATTCATAAAAAATCCTACAATGTGATTTTCTGGATTTTTTTTTCTCATTTTGTCTGTCATAGTTGACGTGTACCTATGATGAAAATTACAGGCCTCTCTCATCTTTTTAAGTGGGAGAACTTGCACAATTGGTGGCTGACTAAATACTTTTTTTCCCCACTGTATATTGAGTTCACTGTTTACAGACATACAGTGAGGGAAAAAAGTATTTGATCCCCTGCTGATTTTGTACATTTGCCCACTGACAAAGAAATGATCAGTCTATAATTTTAATGGTAGGTTTATTTGAGCAGTGAGAGACAGAATAACAACAACAAAATCCAGAAAAACGCATGTCAAAAATGTTATAAATTAATATGCATTTTAATGAGGGAAATAAGTATTTCACCCCCTCTAAATCAGAACGATTTCTGGCTCCCAGGTGTCTTTTATACAGGTAACGAGCTGAGATTAGGAGCAGACTCTTAAAGGGAGTGCTCCTAATCTCAGATTGTTACCTGTATAAAAGACACCTGTCCACAGAAGCAATCAATCAATCAGATTCCAAACTCTCCACCATGGCCAAGACCAAAGAGCTCTCCAAGGATGTCAGGGACAAGATTGTAGACCTACACAAGGCTGCACAAGACCATCGCCAAGCAGCTTGGTGAGAAGGTGACAACAGTTGGTGCAATTATTCGCAAATGGAAGAAACACAAAATAACTGTCAATCTCCCTCGGCCTGGGGCTCCATGCAAGATCTCACCTTGTGGAGTTGCAATGATCATGAGAACGGTGAGGAATCAGCCCAGAACTACATGGGAGGATCTTGTCAATGATCTCAAGGCAGCTGGGACCATAGTCACCAAGAAAACAATTGGTAACACACTACGCCGTGAAGGACTGAAATCCTGCAGCGCCCGAAAGGTCCCCCTGCTCAAGAAAGCACATCTGCAGGCCCATCTGAAGTTTGCCAATGAACATCTGAATGATTCAGAGGAGAACTGGGTGAAAGTGTTGTGGTCAGATGAGACCAAAATCGAGCTCTTTGGCATCAACTCAACTCGCCGTGTTTGGAGGAGGAGGAATGCTGCCTATGACCCCAAGAACACCATCCCCACCGTCAAACATGGAGGTGGAAACATTATGCTTTGGGGGTGTTTTTCTGTTAAGGGTACAGGACAACTTCACCGCATCAAAGGGACGATGACCGGGGCCATGAACCGTCAAATCTTGGGTGAGAACCTCCTTCCCTCAGCCAGGGCATTGAAAATGGGTCGTGGATTGGTATTCCAGCATGACAATGACCCAAACACACGGCCAAGGCAACAAAGAAGTGGCTCAAGAAGAAGCACATTAAGGTCCTGGAGTGGCCTAGCCAATCTCCAGACCTTAAACCCATAGAAAATCTGTGGAGGGAGCTGAAGGTTCGAGTTGCCAAACGTCAGCCTCGAAACCTTAATGACTTGGAGAAGATCTGCAAAGAGGAGTGGGACAAAATCCCTCCTGAGATGTGTGCAAACCTGGTGGCCAACTACAAGAAACGTCTGACCTCTGTGTTGCAGAGGGGTCAAATACTTATTTCCCTCATTAAAATGCAAATCAATTCATAACATTTTTGACATGTGTTTTTCTGGATGTTTTTGTTGTTATTCTGTCTCTCACTGTTCAAATAAACCTACCATTAAAATTATAGACTGATCATGTCTTTGTCAGTGGGCAAACGTCAAAAATCAGCAGGGGATCAAATACTTTTTTCCCTCACTGTATATTGCTCCCTAGAGGGGATTCTAATCTCCGACACACAGAAAAAAATTGTTTTGCTTATTTGCGTCAGATGCACGATTAAGTTCTGGTACAGACGTGTTAGAACATACACTGAGTGTACAAAACATTAGCAACAGCTAATATTGAGTTGCACGTCCGCTTGCATTCAGACCAGCCTCAATTCGTCGGGCATGGACTCTACAAGGTGTCGAAAGCATTCCACAGGGATGCTGGCCCATGTTGACTCCAATGCTTGTTGACGCCACAGTTGTGTCAAGTTGGCTGGATGGTGTCCTTTGGGTGATGGACCATTCTTGATACACACGGGAAACTGTTGAGTGTGAAAACACCAGCGTTGCAGTTCTAGACACACTCAAACCGGTGCACCTGGCACCTACTACCATACCTCGTTCAAAGGCACTTTAATCTTTTGCCTTGCCTATTCACCCTCTGAATGGCACACATACTCAATTGTCTCAATGCTTAAAAATCCTTCTTTAACCTGCCTCCTCCTCTTCATCTACACTGGGGTTGTGTGTTCGATTCCCACGGGGGACTACTATGAAGAAAGTATGAAAATGTGTTCACTCACTACTGTAAGTCACTCTGGATAAGAGCATATGCTAAATGACTAAAATGTTCCTAATGTTTTGTACACTCAGTGTATACTAACGAAACTAGCAAAGCCTCCACCACTCTAAACGGAAACCCTCAGCCAGTTTCGAGCAAGTCTATGGGCCAAATGTTCCCTCGCATTCCGAAATTCGAAAATGCTAGCACCTGAGAAATCGTGATTTGTCGAAATTATCAGTGACAAAATCAGCGTACCCGAACAAAGTTCCTCATTTGTCGTATCATCCCACAGTCAAATGCTACTGCCATTTATTTTACATGCATCTGTTAATGAAAGATTAAGGTGATTCTACAAATATGGCTGCAGGTAGCATAGTGGTTAAAAGTGTTGGACCAATTACCGAAAGGTTGCTGGTTCGAATCCCTGAGCCAACTAGGTGAACAAACTGTCGATGTGCCCTTGAGCAAGGCACTTAACACTAATTGTTCCTGTAAGTTGCTCCCTATAAGAGCATCTGCTAAAATGTTCTATTTTACGGCAGGATGGCCAGAGTGGGACATAGCCTGGCCCTGCAACTATAGGTGGTGTTTACATGTTGTGCCCCAGTGTCAGACCAAGCACATAACATCAGCTATAGGACTACGTGTTGATTAGACATTCCCTATATCAGACCAGTGGAGGCTGATGACTTGAAAAATTGAGGAGGGTGGGAGACCCACGGTATAGGTCTGGACTGCACAGAGATTAGAACGTGTGATTAAATTTTTTAAAGATTAATTATTTTAACCGAAAACATTTAATAAAGATATTTATAGTAAAATATTATTGGGGAATGGGAATGAGATGGCTACTTACACAGTGTTGGGAAGGGATCACATTAGTGATTGAATGAGGGTATGAGGCATGAGTTGAGGTGTTCAGAGGCTTGAATTCAGTGCAGGACAGGGGTTGAGGTGTTCAGAGGCATCAGTGCAGGACAACCATAAGGTGCAGGTAGCCTAGTGGTTAGAGTGTTGGGCCAGTAACAGAAAGGTCGCTGGTTCGAATACCTGAGCCGACAAGGTGAAAAAACTGTCAGTGTGCGCTTGAGCAAGGGGCTTAGACCTAATTTGCACCAGGGTGCCGTACTACTATGGCTGACCCTGTAAAACAACATATTTCACAGCACCTATCTGCTGTGTGTGAAAACAAAACATAAAGTGTTGGAGAAGAGCGCAAGTCTTCCACTGAGGGCAGAAGATAATTTGACTGGGAAGACAAACAATAAGTGAGACGAATGAGTTATTCTGAGCAATGATTAAGATCACCTTGATGTGACAGTAATGAGTTGAGAAAAAAATGACAGGGCTAATTGAAAAAGAGTGCCACCTGTTGGTCGGTGGTCTCCGAAAGAGGTGCCAGTTTAGTATAGGCACAACTGTCCCAGAGTCCCGGAAAGAGGACTGATAATGAACAGCAGGAGACAGGGATTCAATTCACACCCACAACAGAAGAACAAGACTATATACAGCAATTTTGTAGTAGTGCTAAGCTAACAATAGTATAATTGTACACATGTAGGCTAATGACAAGGGAATAGCAGTATACATAATAATATGCCATTTAGCAGACACTTTTATCCAAAGCGACTTACAGTCATGCGTGCATACATTTATTTGTGTATGGGTGGTCCCGGGGATCGAACCCACAACCTTGGCGTTACAAGCGCCGTGCTCTACCAGCTGAGCTACAGAGGACCACATGAAGACTATATACAAATGGGAGCAGTAACATTCTGAATTGATTTTGACATCCCAGAGAAGACAGTAGAAACTTCCATATGCTCAGCAAATAAAGCATTGTAACGTGCAATTACCTCTGCAAGCTCCTTGTAGTTGTCCTTGTTAAATAAACTTTCCCTCTCATTGTGCCTCCTTGCTTCCTCCCGCAAAGAGCCAATGTTTACAATGGCTCATTGTGGGACAAAGCAACGTGCCCTCTAAAAGCCAACTCTTACATGCCAGTGTTGCGCAGTTTGAATATGTAGACCTTAGTCTATTAAATGATCCCAGAAGCTCGAATCTGATGTGGGCAATGAAAGGGCTTCTTCAATAAATTGAAATAAATGGCACTAACTCGACACAAAAATAAAGTTCTAAAACCTAGATAACTACCTACCTCCTCCATCTCCTGTAGTTTGAAGAAACTAATTTGAATTGAATAATATCCTAAAAAGGCTGAACTAGCTATCACTATCCACTATGTCAATCTCAATCTATCGAACAATGTCACCAACTACTGAGTGCTCCTGAGTGGCGCAGTGGTCTAAGGCACTGCATCGCAGTGCTAACTGTGCCACTAGATCCTGGTTCGAATCCAGGCTCTGTCGCAGCCAGACCAGGAGACTCATGGGCGGCGCACAATTGGCCCAGCGTCGTCCAGGGTAGGGGAGGGAATGGCCGGCAGGGATGTAGCTCAGTTGATAGAGCATGGTGTTTGCAACGCCAGGGTTGTGGGTTTGATTCCCACGGGGGGCCAGTATACAAAAAAAAAAAAAAAAAAAAAATGTATTACATGTATTCACTAACTGTAAGTCGCTCTGGATAAGAGTGTCTGCTAAATGACTAAAATGTAAATGTAAACTCACCAAGCTTCTAAATCACACATGCGTAGTACTAGGTTCATTCTCTGATCCTTTGATTGGATGGACAACATGTCAGTTCATACTGCAAAAGCATTGATTGGTTGGAGGACGTCCTCCGGATGTGCGTGCCATGTCGATAAAAGCAGCTGGACTTCAACTCCCCCCCCCCCCCCCCCCCGTTGTGTTAAATAAAATTGGAGTGATGAAATGTTTCCGTTATCCATTTAGGCAAATTGCGCATTTATCACGTTTCAAGAGAAGACCCAGATGCAGACAGTGTCGTGGTAACAGAAGTTTATTACAAAAACAGGGGGCAGGCAAACGACAGGTCAAGGGCAGGCAGAGGTCAGTAATCCAGATCAGAGTCCAAAAGGTACAGAACAGCAGACAGTCTCAGGGTCAGGGCAGGCAGAGGTTAATAATCCAGGGTGGTGTGACAAGGTACAGCATGTCAGGCAGGCTCAGGGTCAGGGAAGGAAGAATGGTCAAAAATAGAAAACAGGAACTTGAGAAAGACAGGAGAAAGGGGAAAATGCTGGTAGGCTTGACGAAACAAAACGAACTGGCAACAGACAAACAGAGAACACAGGTACAGTGGCTTGCGAAAGTATTCACCCCCCTTGGCATTTTTCCTATTTTGTTGCCTTACAACCTGGAATTAAAATTGATTTTTTGGGGTGTTTGAATCATTTGATTTACACAATATGCCTACCAATGTGAAGATGCAACATATTTTTCATTGTGAAACAAACAAGACATAAGACAAAAAAACAGAAAACTTGAGCGTGCATAATTATTCACCCCAAACAAAGTCAATACTTTGTAGAGCCACCTTTTGCAGTTATTACAGCTGCAAGTATCTTGGGGTATGTGTCTATAAGCTTGGCACATTTAGCCAGGGGCGGCAGGTAGCTTAGTGGGTAAGAGCGTTGTGCCAGTAACCGAAAGGTCGCTGGTTCTAATCCCCGAGCCGACTAGGTGAAAAATCTGTCGATGTGCCCTTGAGCAAGGCACTTAACCCTAAATGCTTCTGTAAGTCGCTCTGGATAATGACGTAAATGTAAAAATGTAAATGTAGCCACTGGGATTTTTGCCCATTCTTCAAGGCAAAACTGCTCCAGCTCCTTTAAGTTGGATGGGTTCCGCTGGTGTACAGCAATCTTTAAGTCATACCACCGATTCTCAATTGGATTGAGGTCTGGGCATTGACTAGGCCATTCCAAGACATTTAAATGTTTCCCCTGAAACCACTCAAGTGTTAATTTAGCAGTATGAAAAACATCCCCACAGCATGATGCTGCCACCACCATGCTTCACTGTGGGGATGGTGTTCTCGGGGTGATGAGAGGTGTTGGGTTTGTGACAGACATAGCGTTTTCCTTGATGACCAAAAAGCAAAATTTTAGTCTCATCTGACCAGAGTACCTTCTTTCATATGTTTGGGGAGTCTCCCACATCCTTTTGGAGAACACCAAACGTGTTTGCTTATTTTTTTCTTTAAGCAATGGCTTTTTTCTGGCCACTCTTCCGTAAAGAGTGTTTATTTTATTGAATTTTTTTAACAAACCCTGCCCATTTCCAAAATGTATCTTATTAAAATTAGATTTTAAACCTAACCCTAACTAATGAAGGCCAAGTTTGATGCGTTGGTCTACCAGATATTCCACACATTTGGGTGGAAGTGACTAGGAACGAGATTAGGTGTGACTAACATGACATCACTTTAGAGCATATGACATCACTTTAGAGCATATGCCATCCTTCAGCACAACATGTCACCCTTTATAAAGCACATGCTTATAGTGGGTTATGTCACATTTGACATTGGTGATTATGTAACACAATTATGCCACATGTATAATGCATGGCATATGGTTATAGATGCTTTGTAACACATTGATGTAGTGGTTATGAAGGCTTTATGAAGCCTTTATAAGCTGAATGTAATTTAAAGTGGGACCCAAATGTGTGTGAGTGTAAAGTTGTGTGTTCAGGTCAGTTCAGTCAATTTATCCAACGAGAGAGAAAGAGAGGGAGCCCCTCTTTCTACCCTGGTAAATATTCAGTCTCTAGTCCAGTGTAGTCCAGGATGCTGCTGAGTGTTTCTGTGATGACAAGAGTGGGAGAGATGTACCAATCTGAATACCTCTGAGACACTGCAGTTGGAAAACTGCATCGAGAATGAGAAACACCCCCACTCTCTTTTCTGATTGCTCGCTCTCACTCTCGCTCTCGGTCTCGCTCTCGCTCGCTCTCACTCACTCTCTCTCTCACACACACACACACACACACACACACACACACACACACACACACACACACACACACACACACACACACACACACACACACACAGACACACACTTTATAATTACAATTACAACAATCTACAGGTCTTCTCTCTGATAAAACATTTCTGGCTGTCAACCTTTATTCAAACACAAAGCATGCTACCATCCTCAACTCCCCCATCTGTCTGTGTTCGTATTTTGTGCTCCCCTCTCTCTACTCTTTCTGCCTCACACAGAATAGTCAATTTGCAAAATACATTTAGAACTGTGCGCTACATGTCTTTTCCTTATTGAGTAAAAAGGAAGTAGAACTGTGGAAAGTTGTTGTTGAATAAAGTGACCAATCCAAAAAAGATTTCAATCTTCAAAAGGTTAACAACCTTACTGGATTATTGAAGACCAAGTCCTATACTACCCATAAATATTTTTTTGGGGGGGCCACCCTAAAATTCACTGTAACAAAAAAGCACATTGCCTTTCTGCACCTATTTGTCGCTAAATAGAACAACCAATTCAAAAGGTTAGTTCACTATTAAGCATTTGTACCGTGGAAATACCCATACACTGAATATGATGACACACATACACTGTAAAATATTTAAAGTTAGGTCAACTTGAAATTTGAAGGCAACTTCAAAGATTATTTTAGTTATTTTGGGCACAGAACTTCAACCAACTTGAGTCAAGTCACAAATCTTCTCAATTTACATTATTTTTCTAAGCTGATAATTTTGTATTTTATTGTTAAAAACACTTGATTTGTGATTTGATAATACTAGGACTTACAGCTGCACTCAGACATGGATGTTGAGAGGACTTGAGTTGAGTTTACTTACAAAAGACAGTGAGGGTAGTTACCTTAATATTTCAAGTTGAAGCAATTTTAGTCTACGTAATGTGTGTGTCACGCCCTGACTCTGGGGACTCTTATTTGTTGAGTCAGGGTGTGATTTTCTATGTGGTGTAGATCTATGTTTATTGTCTAGTATGTCTAGATCTATGTTGGCCGGTGTGGTTCCCAATCAGAGGCAGCTGTCGCTCGTTGTCTCTGATTGGGGACATACTTAGGCAGCCTATTGACACTAGTGGGATGTAGGATCTTGTTCCTTGTAAGGTATGTTGTGTGTTCTACCTTGGACTTCACGTTTCGTTTCCTTTGTTGTTTTGTCGTGTTGTTTATTTATTTAATAACATGTACGCATATCACGCTGCGCCTTGGTCTGACCCGTCTATGAACGAAAGTGACAGAAGATCCCACCAAACGAGGACCAAGCAGCGTGCCCAGGCGGAGAGAGTAGCCATGTCACAGGTGGGCAATTTGTGGTCGTGGGAGGAGATATTTGCGGGGAAAGGGCCATGGGCGAAGGTAGATGCCCAGGCAGGAGAGGAGCAACGGCAACACAGAGGACGCCGGTCGAGGAAGAAGCCCGAGAGACAGCCCCAATAACATTTTTTGGGGGGGCTAAAAGGGTGGTTGGCGGAGCCTAGTGTTAGAGCAGAGCCAACTCCCCGTACTCACGCGAGGAAGCGTGTAACTGGGCAGGCTCCGTGTTATGTGGAGCTACGTACTGTGTCGCCAGTGTGCCGGCACAGTCCTGTACGTCCTGTGCTAGCACCACGCACGTGCCGTGCGAAGATGGCCATCCAGCCAGCACGGGGTGTGCCGGCTCAACGCGCCTGGTCTCCAGTACGCCTCCTCGGTCCCGCATATCCTGCGCCGGTTCTACGTACTGTATCGCCAGTGCGCGTGCACAGCCCAGTGTGTCCTGTGCTAATGCCTCACACATACTGTGCGGAAGTAGGCATCCAGCAAGGACCTCCAGTACGCCTCCACAGTCCAGTACGGCCCGTTCCTGCTCATCGCACCAAGCCAGTGGTGCGTGTCGCCAGCCCGGCCCGGCCTGTTCCTGCTCCTCGCACCAAACCAGTGGTGCGTGTTCCCAGCCCGGCCTGTTCCTGCTCCTTGCACCAAGCTATAGTGGTGTGCGTCGCCAGCCCGGCCCAGCCTGTTCCTGCTCCTCGCACCAAGCCAGTGGTGCGCATCGCCAGTCCGGCCCGGCCTGTTACCGCTCCTCGCACCAAGCCAGTGGTGCGAGTCGCCAGCCCGGCCCGGCCTGTTCCTGCTCCTCGCACCAAACCAGTGGTGCGTGTTCCCAGCCCGGCCCTGCCTGTACCTGCTCCTCGCACCAAGCCAGTGGTGCGTGTCGCCAGCCCGGCCTGGCCTGTTCCTGCTCCTCGCATCAAGCCAGTGGTGCGCGTCGCCAGTCCGGCCTGTTCCTGCTCCTCGCACCAAGACAGTGGTGCGTGTCGCCAGTCTGGCCCGGCCTGTTCCTGCTCCTCGCACCAAGCCAGTGGTGCATGTTCCTAGTCCGGTTCGGCCCGTACCTGCTCCTCGCACCAGACCAGTGGTGAGTGTGTCCAGTCCGGCACGGCCCGTGCTCGTTCCACCGGTGCCTGGTCCGGCACCAGTCAGCAGCTCCAGTCCGGAGCCAGAGCAGTCCGCTCCACCGGTGCCTGATCCAGCTCCGGTCAGCTGCTCCACTCCGGAGCCAGAGCAGTCCGCTCCACCGGGGTCCAGTCCAGATCCGGTCAGCGGCTCCACTCCGGAGCCAGAGCAGTCCGCTCCACCGGTGCCTAGTCCAGCTCCGGTCAGCGGCTCCAGTCCAGACCCAGACGTCAGCCCCTCTCCAGGTTCGGGCTCTCCCACACCAGGGTCCAGACAGGGCTTGGAGTATTGTGGGAGGAAGGAGAGGGGAAGCAGCGCGCCGAGGTCCAGACCAGACCAGGGGCGCAACAGGGAGGCGGAGAATAGGTGGTTGTCACGCCCGGAGCCGGACCCGCCTCCGAGGCGGAATACCCACCCGGCCCCTACCCTGTTAAGTAAAGGTTTTGCGGTCGGAGTCCGCACCTTTGGGGGGGGGTGGGTACTGTCACGCCCTGACTCTGGGGACTCTTATTTGTTGAGTCAGGGTGTGATTTTCTGTGTGGTGTAGATCTATGTTTATAGTCTAGTATGTCTAGATCTATGTTGGCCGGTGTGGTTCCCAATCAGAGGCAGCTGTCGCTCATTGTCTCTGATTGGGGACCATACTTAGGCAGCCTATTGGCACTAGTGGGTTGTGGGATCTTGTTCCTTGTAAGGTATGTTGTGTGTTCTACCTTGGACTTCATGTTTCGTTTCCTTTGTTGTTTTGTCATGTTGTTTATTACTTTAATAAACATGTACGCATATCACGTTGCGCCTTGGTCTGACCCGTCTATGAATGAACGTGACAGAGTGCAAATTCAAATGAAGGATAACACAGCTGCCATTCAGAGTTTGTAGTGCAAATATTCTGTACATTTCAATGAATAAAACCATTAAAAGGTTCTACTAGTAAAACATTGGCTAGTAAAACATGAAATGGAATTCAAATAATTGAATGATGTCGGTCAATTAGTTGTTTAACCCTATCAGTCCCGAGACCCAATTCAAAATTGGCTTTTCATTTATCTTACTTTATATTTAGCCTCACGATGAAGTGTTTTTGCCCTTTTATTTTAAGGACAACCAGGACTACAAGTAAAACACAATTTGACATAAACAGTTGCATTCATGAATTTTATTGACAAATGTCAATACAAAGAAAAGGTAATGCAAAGCAAAAACCTGACAGATAGGAATTTATATGAATGCTGTAAGTACAGAAATTGTTTGCTTACTGGGATATTAATATCCAACTAGTCAGTGACAACTGTGTGGAGTTTGGAGTTTGTGACAACAACTAGTTTAATACAGTAATATAGACACTATGTCCAAGGACACCGCTCTAGCTCAGCCCCCATTAGTCAAACAGAAAAATGGTTGGTGTCTATGGATGCAAAATAAATAGGCAAATCCAATGGTACAGAAGTATGTACAGTTGAAGTCTGAAGTTTACATACACCTTAGCCAAATACATTTAAACTCTGTTTTTCACAATTCCTGACATTTAATCCAAGTAAAAATTCAGTTTTAGGTCAGTTAGGATCACCACCTTATTTTAAGAATGTGAAATGTCAGAATAATAGTAGAGAGAATGATTTATTTCAGCTTTTATTTGTTTCATCACATTCCCAGTGGGTCAGAAGTAACATACACTCAATTTTTATTTGGTAGCATTGCCTTTACATTGTTTAACTTGGGATAAACATTTTGGGTAGCCTTCCACAAGCTTCCCACAATAAGTTGGGTGAATTTTGTCCCATTCCTCCTGACAGAGCTGGTGTAACTGAGTCAGGTCTGTAGGCCTCCTTGCTCACACACGCTTTTTCAGTTCTGCCCACACATTTTCTATTGAATTGAGGTCAGGGCTTTGTGATGGCCACTCCAATACCTTGACTTTGTTGTCCTTAAGCCATTTTGCCACAACTTTGGAAGTATGCTTGGGGTCATTGTGCATTTGGAAGACCAATTTGCGACCAAGCTTTAACTTCCTGACTGATGCCTTGAGATGTTGCTTCAATATATCCACAACATTTTCCTTCCTCATGATGCCATCTGTTTTGTGAAGTGCACCAGTCCCTCCTGCAGCAAAGCACCCCCACAGCATGATGCTGCCACCCCGTGCTTCACGGTTGGGATGGTGTTCTTCGGCTGGCAAGTGTTCCCCTTTTTTCCTCCAAACATAACGATTGTCTTATGGCTAAACAGTTATATTTTTGTTTCATCAGACCAGAGGAAATTTCTCCAAAAAGTACGATCTTTGTCCCCATGTGCAGTTGCAAACTGTAGTCTGGCTTTTTGATGGCGGTTTTGGAGCTGTGGCTTCTTCCTTGCTGAGTGGCCTTTCAGGTTACGTCGATATAGGACTCATTGTACTGTGGATATAGATAATTTTGTACCTATTTCCTCCAGTATCTTCACAAGGTCCTTTGCTGTTCTGGGATTGATTTGCACTTTTCACACCAAAGTACATTAATCTATAGGAGACAGATCGAGTCTCCTTCCTGAGCGGTATGACGGCTGCATGGTCCCATGGTGTTTATACTTGCGTACTATTGTTTGTAAAGGTGAACGTGGTACCTTTAGGTGTTTGGAAAGTGCTCCCAACGATAAACCAGACTTGTGGAGGTCTACAATTTATTTTCTGAGGTCTTGGTTTATTTATTTAGATTTTTTGATGTCAAGCAAAGAGGCACTGAGTTTGAAGGTAGGCCTTGAAATACATCCACAGGTACACCTCCAATTGACTGAAATGATGTCAATTAGCCTATCAGAAGTTTCTAAAGCCATGACATCATTTTCTGGAATTTTCCAAGCTGTTTAAAGGCACAGTCAACTTAGTGTATGTAAACTTCTGACCGACTGGAATTGTGATACAGTGAATTATAAGTGAAATAATCGGTCTGTAAACAATTGTTGGAAAAATTACTTGTGTCATGCACAAAGTAGATGTCCTAACTGACTTGCCAAAACTATAGTTTGTTAACAAGAAATTTGTGGAGTGGTTGAAAAACAAGTTTTAATGACTCCAAACTAAGTGTATGTAAACTTCCGACTTCAACTGTAGCTCAAATACACAATGTTTAAAAGGGGTTAGAATTCCAAAACTTGCTTGTGTTACGGTGGGACTCATTGGGTTAAAAAACTAAAATTAACAGAAATGTGGGATAATCGCTCAGCACTATATGAATAATATGCTTCTCACTCTGGCAACGAAACATGAGCAAATGGCTTTTCAAAACTCTTTCCACAGCACAATTGTATGTGTAATGGTGTGATGGGTGATTTGAAGGAGTCAGGCACAGGAGGGTAGATCACAGAATAACATGATTTATTCCGGAATACAGAGTACGCAGTAAAGCGTCAAAACAGTCCAGTGCGCAAAACAGGCACACTGGAACCAACAAGGCAACACTGGGAAAATAACCCGGCTATACAAAACACAAGGAGCTCCACCGAGCTTCACTGTCCTCACAATAAAAAATCACGCACAAAGACAAGGGGGCAGAAAGAGGGAACACTTATGCAGGTACTGATGAGGGGATATGAACCAGGTGTGTGTAATAAACAAGACAAAACAAATGGAATGATGAGATGAGGAGCGGCAGAAAGACCAGTGACGACAAACGCCGAAGCCTACCCGAACAAGGAGAGGAGGCAGTACCCCACCCCCCCCTTGACGCGCAGCTCCAGCGGCACGCCGACACCGGCCTTGGGAACGACCAGGAGGACGCAGAGCAGGGCGAGCCGGATGGCGATGGTGGAAACAAGGAGGGATCGAGGATATCCCTCACCAGGACCCAGCACCGCTCTTCCGGACCGTACCTCTCCCAATCCACGAGGTACTGAAGGCCCCACACCCGACGCCTCGAATCCACGATGGAACGGACGGAGTACGCCAGAGCCCCCTCAATGTCCAGAGGGGACGGAGGGTATCGCGCACCTCAGACTCCTGGAGCGGACCAGCCACCACAAGCCTGAGGAGAGACACATGGAACGAGGGGTTAATACGGTACTGTTATGAGAATTATTTAACAAACTATTTCAATGTCTCTGTGCGTCTCCCAAAACGTTTTATCAAGAAACGGACAGAGTCCCGGTCTGCATAGTCAGAGATGTTTATTCATTGAGAATTCTGCCACAAAATGGTCATACAATATTTTTATACGCACAGGTCCTACAAAAATCCCACCCCTCTGTAGGCGGGCTGTAGTTTTCCACTTTAAAACTGCTCTCCTGACCATCAGTTCACACACACACACACACACACACACACACACACATGCATACACACACATCCTGCACCATATTTCATACTCCTAACGGTTTCTCTCCTCCCTAAATTGGGATGCCTCTATATCTTGGTTTCTCAGTTGTCTGTAGACAGTTCACCTTGTCCTTTGTTGTCTGGCCTAACTCTTACTCACATTGCTAAATAATAGCACAATGTCATAATCTTTACTGGTCCTACACTCACACATTACCAGGTAGTAGATTCTAACACATCTCACATAGTTTCAGAGTGTAATAATTAGTCACTACTAAGAAAGTACTAATCATACTTAAAACAAGAACATTTCACAACTATATTTAAGGGTGGAACATTTAGTCATTACTTTTAACCTGTATATATTTTAATTTCTATATCAGGTACTCTGGGGAGTAATAACCTCGAAGTAACCTCGTTTATTCTCCTCAGGACTTTGAACGGCCCAACAAACTGCGGGCTAAGCTTCAGCCAGGGCAGGTGGAGGGGCAGATTCCGGTTCGAGAGCCAGACCCGACCACCCGGTACAAAGACCGGGCCCTCACTGCGGTGGTGATCAGCGTTGGCCTTCTGGCGACGCACGGCGCGTTGGAGGTAGACGTGAGCAGCGTTCCATGTTTCCTCAGCGTGCCGAAACCAGTCATCCACTGCAGGAGCCTCGGTCTGGCTCTGATACCACGGTGCAAATTGCTGATAACCTAAAACCCATTGAAATGGCGTTAGGTTAGTGGAAGAGTGGCAGAGAGAGTTCTGGGCATATTCGGCCCATGGCAAGAACACCGACCACTCCCCAGGCCAGTCCTGGCAGTAGGACCGCAGGAACCTACCCACATACTGATTCACCCCTCCACCTGCCCATTAGACTCGGGGTGAAAACCAGAGGTCAGGCTGACGAGACCCCCAGACGTTCTATGAAAGCTGGGGTCCCCGGTCAGACACTATGTCCTCTGGCACCCCGTAGTGCCGGAGGACGTGTGTAAACAGGGCCTCCGCAGTCTGCAGGGCCGTGGGGAGACCGGGCAGAGGAAGGAAGTGGCAGGCTTTGGAAAAACAGTCTACAATGACCAGGATGGCGGTGTTACCTTGAGATCAGTAAGGAAGTCAAAACACAAGTGTGACCATGGCCATTGTGGAACTGGTAAGGGCTGTAACTTAGCCGCTGGGAGGTGCGTAGGTGCCTTACTCTGGGCGCACATCGAGCAGTAGGAGACATACACCCTCACGTCTTTAACCAAGGTAGGCCACCAGTACTTTCCGGTCAGGCAGCGCACTGTACGACCGATACCTGGGTGACCAGAGGAGGGGGGCGTGTGTGCCCAATAGATCAGACGGTCACGGACAAGAGATGGCACGTACTGCAGCCCAGCTGGACACTGAGGTGGAGATGGTTCGGTGCTTAACGCCCGCTCTATGTCCGCGTCCATTGCCCATACTACCGGCGCCACAATACAGGAGGCCGGGAGTATGGGGGTGTTGTCTATGGGCCTCTCATCTGTGTCGTACAGCCGTGTGTTGTACAGTGCGTCTTCCTTCACGTTCTTCGTACCCGGAATGTATGATAGAGTAAAATCAAACAGGGTGAAGAATAGGGCCCACCTTCCCTGGCGAGGGTTCAGCCTCCTTGCTGCACACATGTACTCCAGGTTACGGTGGTCCATTCAGACGAGGAAAGGGGGTTTCGCCCCCTCGAGCCAGTGCTTCCACCCAGTCAGGGCTCGGACAACAGCCAACAGCTCCCGATCACCAACGTCGTAGTTCTGCCCGAACATTGAGATAGGACAGCGCCTATCCCTACCTCGGACGCATCCACCTCTACTACGAACGGTAGGCCACAGTATAATATTGCAGTTTAGGTGCAATTGAGATTTTGGCAACTAGATGGCAGCAGTGTGTGCGCAAAGTTTCAGATTGATATAGCGAAGCATTGCAATACTGGACTGTTTTGTATCAAGTCTGCCCAAATATGCCGAATTGGTCAATTGATACATTTTCGATACATAACTATAGAGAACATACACAAATGATATGGTAATACAAAAAGTAAGTTTACAAACTCCCAGGAATGTCATACGTGATGGATCATTACCTTATACACTAACTTTCACACATCTAGATGGCCGGGCGGGGTGGGTGTGGAGCCAGAGACAGGAGTTCAAACTGTAGAACCAAGTTCCTACATTTGAATAGTTCAGTTCCTACATTTTATCAAACAAAACTATGCTACATTTATCTCTGGGACCTTTAGGAACAAGATTACTCAATGTAAGTACATTATTTACCTTCAGAGGTAAATGTATCAAACCCGTTGCCGTGATAGGATTTTTGTTGTTGTGCACTCTCCTCAAACAATAACATGGTATTTTCTCACTGTAATAACTACCGTAAATTGGACAGTGCAGTTAGATTCACAAGAATTTAAGCTTTCTGCCCATATAAGACATGTGTATGTCCTGGAAAGATTGCTGTTACTTACAACAATCATGCTAATCACATAAGCGCACGTTAGCTCAACCGTCCCGTATCCGGGACACTGATCCCGTAGATGTTAAACACCATCGTATCAAATAAATCTGCACGGCTCAGATAGCACTCAAATATTTGAGTGACTGAAGAATAAACAAAGGTATTTTTATGTAGATATTCAGTAGGTTCTATCAGAGAAATGTGTTCCTTGAAGACAGATTCCTCCTATAATAAGTCGATAATTTGCCTTTCTCTGATGTAGTTACAACAAGAAGATTTGTTTAGAATATTGCATCAGTAATTTATTGAACACCATCATCTATTTCTATGTAATGTTTAGTAAGTATCTCTTAAGTTTTTTTGTCTTCTTAATGTCTCGGCCTTAGGCCTATATATCACATTTGCAAGGTATATGAACTAACAGGTTATAGAGAAACAACGCAATTATCACAACACATAGGTTGTAATATGGAAAAACATTTCTGGCTTGGCTTCCCAAGTGGTTTTACCCACACACCGCTACTGTCAATACTAAATTATTCATAATTTATAAGAAGCACAAATGAGAAAATTACAATCAATAAATAGCTAATTGAAGTAATAGTAATGAAGAAATTACTAATAAACTGGTTTATGAATGCAAAAACACCACAATGGAATTATGTAACATAAAATAAACAAAAAACCAAAGGGGCCACATGTTTGACACTTCTGGTAGTCTAACCATGGTATTTTTGAGAGAGAAAAAAAAACTTGAGCTGTGTTCGAATACTCATACTAACATACTGTATACTACATACTTAATGAGTATATACTACATGCAATATACTATTCGTTCATTTTAGTATACTGAACCGAACGGTATCCTTTCAGTTGAGCGTACTAGTGCTATGCCTGTCTAACGGAAGTTGATGCTGTTGCTATGCAACCTCTTGCTAGCTTGTTAGCATAACAAATTACTAGCTAGACATTTTACGACTTTGGGTGTGTTCGTAAATTAAATCTGGAGTGCCAGAGTGCGCTCAGAGCATTTTTGCCAACGTTTACTGACACCGGCCATATTCAACAGGTGTTGAGCGTTCGTAAATTCATCAGTTATTGTGCGCTCTGGCACACTCAGACGAGAGTGCTCTGAAATTGGAGTAGTTAGCCAGAGCGAATTTACTAACGCACCCGAATTAACAATGTCCATTGAGAATGCACAACTACTATACCACTTAGCTTGACGACTCATTGCGAGCTCACAGAACAGAGCTCCGGGCAACTGAGCGGAAATGGAAGAAAACTAAACTCCCTGCCGACCTGGCATCTTTTCACTCCCTCCTCTCTACATTTTCTTCATCTGTTTCTGCTGCTAAGGCCACTGTCTACCACTCTAAATTCCAAGCATCTGCCTCTAACCCTAGGAAGCTCTTTGCCACATTCTCCTCACTGCTGAATCCTCCCCCCCCCCCCCTCTCCCCCCCTCCCTCTCTGTGGATGACTTCGTCAACCACTTTGAAAAGAAGGTTGACGACATCCGATCCTCGTTTGTTAAGTCTAATGACACTGCTGGTCCTGCTCACACTGCCCTAGCCTATGCTTTGACTTCTTTCTCCCCTCTCTCTCCAGATAAAATCTTGCGACTAGTGACTGCAGGCCGCCCAACAACCTGCCCGCTTGACCCCATCCCCTCCTCTCTTCTCCAGACCATCTCCGGTGACCTTCTCCCCTACCTCACCTCGCTGATCAACTCATCCTTGACCGCTGGCTATGTCCCTTCCGTCTTCAAGAGAGCGAGAGTTGCACACCTTCTCAAAAAACCAACACTCGATCCCACTGATGTCAACAACTACAGACCAGTATCCCTTCTTTCTTTTCTTTCCAAAACTATTGAGCGTGCCGTCTTTAGCCAACTCTCTTGCTATCTCTCTCAGAATGACCTTCTTGATCCAAACCAGTCAGGTTTCAGGACTGGTCATTCAACTGAGACTGCTCTTCTCTGTGTCACGGAGGCTCTCTGCACTGCTAAAGCTAACTCTCTCTCCTCTGCTCTTGTCCTTCTAGACCTGTCTGCTGCCTTTGATACTGTGAACCATCAGATCCTCCTCTCCACCCTCTCCGAGCTGGGCATCTCCGGCGCGGTTCACTCCTGGATTGCGTCCTACCTGACCGGTCGCTCCTACCAAGTGGCGTGGTGAGAAGCTGTCTCCGCACCACGTGCTCTCACCACTGGTGTCCCCCAGGGCTCAGTTCTAGGCCCTCTCCTTTTCTCCCTATACACCAAGTCACTTGGCTCTGTCATATCCTCACATGGCCTCTCCTATCATTGCTACGCTGACGATACACAACTAATCTTCTCCTTTCCCCCTTCTGATAACCAGGTGGCGAATCGCATCTCTGCATGTCTGGCAGACATATCAGTATGGATGACGGATCACCACCTCAAGCTGAACCCTGGCAAGACGGAGCTGCTCTTCCTCCCGGGGAAGGACTGCCCGTTCCATGATCTCGCCATCACGGTTGACAACTCCGTTGTGTCCTCCTCCCAGAGTGCGAAGAGCCTTGGCGTGACCCTGGACAACACCCTGTCGTTCTCCGCTAACATCAAGGCGGTGACCCGATCCTGCAGGTTCATGCTCTACAACATTCGGAGAGTACGACCCTGCCTTACACAGGAAGCGGCACAGGTCCTAATCCAGGCACTTGTCATCTCCCGTCTGGATTACTGCAACTCGCTGCTGGCTGGGCTCCCTGCCCGTGCCATTAAACCCCTACAACTCATCCAGAATGCCGCAGCCCGTCTGGTGTTCAACCTTCCCAAGTTCTCTCACGTCACCCCCCTCCTCCGCACACTCCACTGGCTTCCAGTTGAAGCTCGCATCCGTTACAAGACCATGGTGCTTGCCTATGGAGCAGTGAGGGGAACGGCACCTCCGTACCTTCAGGCTCTGATCAGTCCCTACACCCAAACGAGGGCATTGCGTTCATCCACCTCTGGCCTGCTGGCTCCCCTTCCTCTGCGGAAGCATAGTTCCCGCTCAGCCCAGTCAAAACTGTTCGCTGCTCTGGCACCCCAATGGTGGAACAAGCTCCCTCACGACGCCAGTACAGCGGAGTCACTCACCACCTTCCGGAGACATTTGAAACCCCACCTCTTTAAGGAATACCTGGAATAGGATAAAGTAATCCTTCTAAAACCCCCCCCCCCCCAAAAAAAAAAAATTATAATAAAAAAAAAAAACTGGGAAAGTGGTTATCCCACTGGCTATAGGGTGAATGCACCAATTTGTAAGTCGCTCTGGATAAGAGCGTCTGCTAAATGACGTAAATGTGCCCTTGAGCAAGGCACTTAACCCTAATTGCTCCTGTAAGTCGCTCTGGATAAGAGCGTCTGCTAAATGACTAAAATGTAAATGTAAATGTAGCAAAGCAAAGAATGACGTGAATAATCAAGTCAATAAACTTTGGGTAATTAGTTAGACAGTGTATAGTTAATATACTGGCAAGTTCGATGTATTAGTAGCCAACTAATGTTAGGTAGCTAGCTAACATATTGGTACATACTGCTGTAATGATATGCTATGCGGTTCGTAAGGATAGCGTAGCTAACAAATTGTCTGCCAACATAACGTGCAACTTATTTGAAAAGTCATTACTTTATTACATTGTGCATCAGTTTCTTAACATTTGTCATAATTAGTGAAAGCAATGAATTTGTATCCGCTCTCGTCAGACTTTGGCAGCATATTTTCCGCCATTTTCTTCAAAGCTGAAAACGTTGTGAAGCCACGCCCATTTCCTGAAGAATTGCATTATGGGCCCTAAAAGCACAGAAATAGTGTTCACTGCTTGTTTACTTCGTATTTTGGCGAAAGTAGTGTGATATCCGGGAACTTTTGGCAACTATATCCATACTATGACCAATAAGCATACTACACACTCAATTTATGTCACAAATAGTACGGTTAGTGCGGTTAGTATGAGTATTCGAACACAGCTATGGTCTCTTTGCACGTAGCTACAATAGAGGCGGAATAGGAACTGAGACAGCCTACTCCCTAATTGTTTTCTGTTTTAATGGAAGTCAATGAACTAAGTAGACCAGACCCAGCTGCTATTGCATTGGTGTCTATGGGAGAGCCACCCCCTTAACTAGATCAAATACATTTTTCTCAATGGTAAACGGCCTGAGTGAACTATCTTTATTTATCTACCATCTTTGGCTAATGTTACAACACCCGAAGTGGCTAGCCTAACTAGCTAGCCTAGCCACTTCAGCCATTGTACATTATACAATAGCTAGCTATTGTTGGCCTACTTTGTCGCCTTTGGTTACGTTAGATATTAATGCCAAAGAGGCTTAGCTAGTTAGTTAGCACTTGATGTTCAGCCGCTAGCTAGCTAATGTTAGCTAGGTAAGTCTGCAGTGAGCTGGCTAGCTAGTTAGCTCCGTGACGAACTGTGGAATTGCTAGCTTTGTATCTAACATTTGAATATTTTACACAGAAGGAAACATGTGGAAAGATGCAAATGCCATGGTGCATAGCTAGTTAGCTAGTTAGTGATTCCACAATCCGGAACACGCTTGCTAGCGCTAGCTATTACTTGCCAGCCCACTCCAGACACACAAGCTAATGTTATTGGTTGAATAATACATGCAAAACCACGTTGTTCTGTATGAAATTTGCTTCAATGGCCACCGGTGCAAGTTTGTAGAGCGAAGCCCTTGGACAAATGATCAGGAAACCCAGTTTCAGAGGAGCAGGGCAAAAACCACAACACATGCATTCAAAGATCTCAATGAGCAATGAGTTGAAAAGCCTCCCTCTGTAGTGAAACTTGGGTGTGCACATTTAGCCAACACATAAAACAATATTGATCCAAAACACTAGGGGAAATTGTTGGGCCAACATGTTTTAACCATTGAACTCAACTTTTTCACATTTCTTTGTCCAGTTTACTTACCAATTATTGTTGTTCCAACGTTTTGCAAATTGGCTTTATTACAGTGTTGAAACACACACACACACATACATACACACACACGCATGCACACACACGGCACCCCCCCACACACTTCCCGCCACCCACACACCCTTTCTAAACACCCTTTCTCCTCACCCCCAATCCCATCCTCATTCTCTTGAGTGTAAGTCACTGCTCCCGGAGTCATCACACGGGCAGCTTTTATCCTCCAACAATGCAACATGACTTCCTGTCTGTGCCCTACTGTCGGAGTACGGGGGGAAGAAAGGCGGCCAGCTATTGTCGCTTGGACAGCGTTGGTAATTACTTGCTTGTCCATTCAGGCCGTATCTGACAGAGGCACACACTCTTCACCCACCAAACCCATCGTGGGCTTGCCAAAAAAGAACAAAGAAACAACATTCAAAGTTTGGGATTCACTGCTGAGGACTGAGGAGACAGGTCCTTGAACCCTCCAGAGAATGGCTTGTAATATTATCTAAATGTGGCGTACTGAATTGGGTGGAAGCACCAAGAGGATACATATTTGCTTCTTTTTGTATTATTTGAGCCATGATTTAAAATAGCGTCTTGAGGCACTGAGACCCCTTGACAGATAGTTGGACGCATTCAACTAAGTAATATACAGTGAATGTACAAAACATTAGGAACACCTTCCTAATATTGCATTGCACCCCCTTCTGCCCTCAGAACAGCCTCAATTCGTTGCGGCATGGACTCTACAAGGTGTCGAAAGCTTTCCACAGGGCCCATGCTTCCCATAGTTGTGTCAAGTTGGCTGAATGTCCTTTGGGTGGTGTACCCTTCTTGATACATGGGAAACTGTTGAGCATTAAAAACCCACCAGTATTGCAGTTCTTGACACACTCAAACCGGTGCGCCCAGCACTTACTACCATAACCTGTTCAAAGGCACTTCATAACTTTTCACTGCAGTGGGCTAAATCAGTGTAACACAAAGTGATTCTTGGTAGTCTTAAACAAATCTACATTGAAACAAAGGTATACAGCTCAAACACATGGTTATGGGCTTAAAAGAAAGAAGACACCTGTACCATGTCAGATTTAGAGTTGAAATGTATTCAATTTTAATAATATGTACATGCAGGTAGAGTTATTAAAATGACTGTGCATAGATAATAAACAGAGAGTAGCAGCAGCGTAAATGAGGTGGGCGGGTTGGTAATGCAAATAGTCTGGGTAGCCATTTGACATTTTACGAACTGACTTGTTGGGAATTTGGCATCCTATGACGGTGCCACGTTGAAAGTCAAAGTGCTCAATTTTACACACCTGTCAGCAACGGGTGTGGCTGAAATAACTAAATTGAAGGGTTGTCCACATACTTTTGTATATATTGTGTACCTCACATAATAGAACGCTCTGCATCCATTGGTGTTGCTATAGATGAATGAAACATTTCTATATCTTGCCATTGGCGGTTTCAACCTCATGTGTGAGTGATCATGTGAGATCTGGATTTAGACTGACCTAACCCATCTCTTTTTCATGTACTGTAAGCATATACCAGCTCTTTGACACTTTTGCATGTCTTCAATGCTCTCTTCAGGCAGTTTTAGAAATACAAAGGGAGAGTATATGACTGTAATCTTTAGAAGTTTACCAGTAAACTAGCAGCATTTTGGTAGTTTTCAAGTTTTGGGGGGAATTTTATAAGATTACATGTAGTGGCCTTTTGGGGTACTTCAGATTATCACAGGTGTCTGTAATTATCAATATGTATTTGTTGTAAATGTGTTGGCAATTATAAAAAAAAAAAAAAAAAGTGAATAGTTGGAAGAGTTGCAGAGTTAATTGAAAATAATCCCATTGTTGATAAGATTCCTTTTCATTAATTAGGCTATTTTCTCTTTGAACCATATGGTCTATCCACCAGAAACTCAAGGACAATATGGACACAGATCAAAATATATATATACTTTGCTTTGAAAACGTATTTGCCCCCTTTCTAATTTTCTCTAATTCTCTAAGGGGGCAATTAGGAAGCATTTGGTTGGAGTTATTGCAGCTAAATGTGGCACAACCAGTTATTGAGTGTAAGGGGGCAATTACTTTTTCACACAGGGGAATTGGGTGTTGCATAACTTTGCTAATTAAATAAATAAAGTATAATACAGTGGGGAAAAAAAGTATTTAGTCAGCCACCAATTTTGCAAGTTCTCCCACTTAACAAGATGAGAGAGGCCTGTAATTTTCATCATAGGTACAGGTCAACTATGACAGACAAAATGAGGAAAAGAAATCCAGAAAATCACATTGTAGGATTTTTAATGAATTTATTTGCAAATTATGGTGGAAAATAAGTATTTGGTCAATAACAAAAGTTTCTCAATACTTTGTTATATACCCTTTGTTGGCAATGACACAGGTCAAATGTTTTCTGTAAGTCTTCACAAGGTTTTCACACACTGTTGCTGGTATTTTGGCCCATTCCTCCATGCAGATCTCCTCTAGAGCAGTGATGTTTTGGGGCTGTCACTGGGTAACATGGACTTTCAACTCCCTCCAAAGATTTTCTATGGGGTTGAGATCTGGAGACTGGCTAGGCCACTCCAGGAACTTGAAATGCTTCTTACGAAGCCACTCCTTCGTTGCCCGGGCGGTGTGTTTGGGATCATTGTCATGCTGAAAGACCCAGCCACGTTTCATCTTCAATGCCCTTGCTGATGGAAGGAAGTTTTCACTCAAAATCTCATGATACATGGCCCCATTCATTCTTTCCTTTACACAGATCAGTCGTCCTGGTCCCTTTGCAGAAAAACAGCCCCAAAGCATGATGTTTCCACCCCCATGCTTCACAGTAGGTATGGTGTTCTTTGGATGCAACTCAGCATTCTTTGTCCTCCAAACACGACGAGTTGAGTTTTTACCAAAAAGTTCTATTTTGGTTTCATCTGACCATATGACATTCTCCCAATCCTCTTCTGGATCATCCAAATGCACTCTAGCAAACTTCAGACGGGCCTGGACATGTACTGGCTTAAGCAAGGGGACACGTCTGGCACTGCAGGATTTGAGTCCCTGGCGGTGTAGTGTGTTACTGATGGTAGGCTTTGTTACTTTGGTCCCAGCTCTCTGCAGGTCATTCACTAGGTCCCCCCGTGTGGTTCTGGGATTTTTGCTCACCGTTCTTGTGATCATTTTGACCCCACGGGGTGAGATCTTGCGTGGAGCTCCAGATCGAGGGAGATTATCAGTGGTCTTTTATGTCTTCCATTTCCTAATAATTGCTCCCACAGTTGATTTTTTCAAACCAAGCTGCTTACCTATTGCAGATTCAGTCTTCCCAGCCTGGTGCAGGTCTACAATTTTGTTTCTGGTGTCCTTTGACAGCTCTTTGGTCTTGGCCATAGTGGAGTTTGGAGTGTGACTGTTTGAGGTTGTGGACAGGTGTCTTTTATACTGATAACAAGTTCAAACAGGTGCCATTAATACAGGTAACGAGTGGAGGACAGAGGAGCCTCTTAAAGAAGAAGTTACAGGTCTGTGAGAGCAAGAAATCTTGCTTGTTTGTAGGTGACCAAATACTTATTTTCCACCATAATTTGCAAATAAATTCATTAAAGATCCTACAATGTGATTTTCTGGATTTTTTTTTCTCAATTTGTCTGTCATAGTTGACGTGTACCTATGATGAAAATTACAGGCCTCTCTCATCTTTTTAAGTTGGAGAACATGCACAATTGGTGGCTGACTAAATACTTTTTTTCCCCCACTGTATGTCTTTGTTATTTGTTCACTCAGGTTCCCTTTATCTAATATTAGGTTTTGGTTGAAGATCTGATAACATTCAGTATCAAAAAGATGCAAAAATAGTAACAAATCAGAAAGAGGGCAAATACTTTTCCACGGCACTGTTTAATATTATAATTTTTTAAAAGTTATTCAAGTATAAATTACCAAAGTTACCATAGATTACCTGTAACTTTACCGAAGATTCAGGTAACTTGGGTAAATCACAAGTAGCTTTGCAACCTTAGTTATTACACAGACTCCATCTATCCTATGATTGCCCTCTCGACCAGAGAACCATCCATCATCTGAAACATATCCATGTCTGTACACATAACATGTATAAACAATGCTTACTTCATCCTTTACCAATACTACCCATACTTTGATATCATATGCTATCCTACAACTGGAATTCAATTCTATTGACAGAAAATGTATTTCGACCTGAGTAAATTGTTTATTAAATTGTCAGTCTTTTAGGCATAGTATACCTTGGGTAATACGATATTCTCCATTTTGTGGAGTCTTTGAATATTTCAGTCATCAAGTTCCATACTATTCCCTCCAGGGGATTGGACTTCATGTGAGTGCACTCCCTAGAGGGGCTGTAGATGAAGGCTTATATCCCAAATGGCATCCTATTCCCTATATAGTGCACTACTTTTGACCAGGGCCCATAGCGCTCTCGTCAAAAGTAGTGAACTATGTAGGGAATAGGGTGCCTTTTGGGACACAGACGGTTTCTGCTACTCTTCTACCCAGCATACTGTACATCAGAGACCCTTCTAGTCGCCTGTCTCCATGCAGATATTAGTATGTAGCCAAGCAAGCAATGTTCAACTGACCGTAAGACTAGCGCACCAGGGTTCCGGAATATGAAAGAGAAGAAAGACATAGAGTTAAAAAAGAAAGGGACAGGATCAGAAAAAAACAGAGGGGGAGAGAAAGAAAACATAGCATATGGGTGAAATATGATATAAAAGAGAAGGGGGATGTTGATTGAAGATTATTAATGTTATTAAAGCTTTTAAAGCATGGCAGCATTCAACTAGATTTTAGATAATTTAATTCAATTGCAAGCCAGTCCTTAAAAATGAATATAGGGGCCACACACACACGCGCGCGCGCGCACACACACACACACACACACACACACTGTACGCTCAGCTGGTTTTGGAGTGCTCAGACAGATGGTGCAGCGGAGCCTGAAGTAAGTAACACACAAAGTGATGTACTTGTCTCGCCCAATGAGAGAGCTCGTTTGGAACTGCCATCAGTAGATAGATATATGATTTATAGCTCTGTCTGCTGCCTCTGAAATTGCAGCCAGCGATTCCACTGCAACAACACAACAACGGATTAAAAGACTAAATTAAACAACATCTTTCTTTTTCTTTCTCTTTCTCTTTTTCTTTCTTTCTCTTTCTCTTTCTCCCCTTCTCTCTGAAGCGTGTGGGTGAGTGGAAGGATTGGTAAAAGCCTGGATGTGTTTAAGTGTAGATGTTCTTTCAACTGACCAGCCAACTCCATAATGGAGGCATGCTACTGAAAATGATGGTAATATATCTTTATATTTTGGCTTTAAATCTACCCTTTCCTTAATAGCTTGGTGGTCTTGCTTAAATAAATAAAAGTGTTCATTTCATAGCTTCTGCACTGCATGTGCGCCATCCTTTCTAAACATTCTGGACTTCAACTCTGCAGGAGGGAAAGAATTTCCAGATACATAAATTATAAAAGTGTGGCATTCTTTGAAATGTCCGTTATTTAAGCAAGTTGCATGTCTGAGAAGTCTGAAAAGACATCAGAAAGTTTGCAGAATCGCAATGGGGACTGCTCAACAGTAATTATATATTTTTTAAGAAACCTTGAGCACCATAGGGTATCAAAACTGAAATAGTTTAGCTGATCCAAGTGTACACCTTAAAGGTAGACTCAGTAATATAACGTTTTCATACACGGTGGGGATACTTCCTGCTTACAGACATAAACAACACTAAAATCTGTAAAGACTGCTACAATTTGCTATTTGCACTCTCTTGGCAGACTTGAATGTTCTTGTTTATGAGAGAGAGAGAGAGAGAGAGAGAGAGAGAGAGAGAGAGAGAGAGAGAGAGAGAGAGAGAGAGAGAGAGAGAGAGAGAGAGAGAGAGAGAGAGAGAGAGAGAGAGAGAGGAAGAGAGAGAGAGAGGGAAAGAGGGAGGGGTGGTGGAGGAAAGAGCATAACAAATCGATGGCCCAGATATAATGAGTCGGCAGATGGCGGTAGATGTAAACAGGCACATCAAATATCAAATACCATAGCTATGCCACAGGAAGTGAGTGGCAAGAGGATCTGAATGTGTATGTGATCGATGCGATCAAGCTCAAGAAGCCTTAATATGTGTTGATCAATGCCGATTGTGCCTCATCTGTACACAAGATGGAATCTGCCACTGGTTCTCTCTTACTGTCAACACAACAGCATCACTACAACAGTCGAGCTGGGTTATAGTGAGCTGTAATTGTGGTCAAAATGCAAGGCAGGGAATTTCAACCTTGACACTTGACCGAGGTTTTGCTAGTTGGAGTGTGATCTGGTTATAGATCGGGGGGTGGGGGTCTCTATTGGGTGCACGCGCTTATGGGGCTAATAATGAAGACATCATTTAACGGTAAAAATGAATTATCATTTAATGTGGCATGAACACAACCAGTAATGATGCTTTCATCTGGTTGTCAAACAAATCACTTAAAAAAAGTAGGCTACCTGTGCATGTTCTTCCACTCCAAAATAATCCAAACAGTGCAATGCATGTAAATGTGAGTCATATGATGAATGAAAATAGACTGTTTACAACAGGGGAGCAACTTTGGTTTTATACGTTTTTTTTTTTTGTTTTTTTTTGTCGGATAAACTCTCCAAACAGCCTACCCGATGCATTGTCCTCAAGCACACCATTGCCTCGTTTTGTATCACATTCCAAAGATAAAACTTCGGGACACCTGAAATGGGGCTGAAACTGTCCCGTGAAAAACAGCATGGTCAGCCTAACACACAGGTCAATTTACTAAAGCGACAATGTGTAGGCCTATTACCATGAACTTCAAATAGGCCTACCGGTAGCCAGTGATGTAGTGGTAAAAAAAGAATAGGTGTGTAAACTCTGATTGCCGGTCGCAGTGATTTTTGATTTAATTTTTTTTAAACATTGAACTTAAACCCTGTATGGTTCCTGGATCTTGAAGATCTCAGAAAATGCACTGTAAGTGTAACTATACCTACGTAACATTTCGTTATGTTTCACCGTGAAAACAGTTCTCATGGGCACACAAATCCCAAATAATGTAGGACTATGCAATTGCAAAATCGAATGCTTCTAACTGAAAGAGTCAACTATAGGCCTACTGTCATTAATGTTGGACGGAGTAGATGCGCATTGGTGTCTAGCTGCAGGATAGTTGTCTAGTGATATTGGCGACCATCATCAGCTGATCCAGGAAAGAAAACAAATATTGATAGAAAATAAAGCTAAATAAATTGTATAGTTCTTCTGGCCACGGACAGCACAGAGAACACCTGAAAAACAAAGCAATAAGCGCTCTAAACAGCTGACTGACAAAAGCAAACAATGATAAAACAGATTAATCAAATGCATTGGAATAAAGGCTATTTTTATCAAGGGCGCATGGCAGACAAATGCCAAAAATGAGCAAGTACAAAGGAAAATCTAGATGTTTAAAGCAGCTCAGCTGAGGCCAAATTCAGCACTACTGAGTGGACAGTGCAGTGAACAGGAAGATGGTCTGTGCAGTCACGTAGCAATAAATGGTTTAAACCATGACAGAGAGGTGAGGGTGTTCATTTCATTTGGAAGTTTTTATTTTAATATCTACCACTGTAAAACATATTTACCACTGCATTTTAAACAAATAGAAGAATGATTAAATGAGCACCATTTGTTACTCGTTTCAGGAAACTAGGCGTATGTCAGGCGTCACTACTTCACAGGAGAACCATTTGAACATACATTTTTTTTTGAACAAATGCATTTTTTTTGGCAGAAATGCCTTCTGGAAAATGTGAACTTTCATGTGCCTTAATAACAAACTTGTATGCCATCTGTAAATACGAATACAATTATTAAATTACATGCCTAGTTGGTTTAGCCACAGAAAAAGACAGCAACCTTCCCGCTAGCCATGATTGGCTGAGATAATGAGTGGCGGATATGCCAAGAGATATGTTCGGATTGGTCTGCCATGTAGAACGCTTCTATCTATAATATGAGCTGGTCAGTATGTGTAGGTAATCCTTTCAAACACAGCTTTTTTGAAAGATATCACGTAGTAGAACTGCATAAGTGTTGCTCTCCACTTTCTGGAGGACCGAGTTTTGAAATCAGTGGAATTAGAGTATGATAGTTAGGGAGATGTAGAAAATTCTGGCATTTGATTGCAAATATGCAGACGGTGTCGAAAAGAGATCACACAGAAGGCTGTTGTAAAACACCTGTCTCCGGATGACATCTTCAAACTAAGGGCAACCGTGGCATCCGAGACAGAGAGGGAGATGTGTCCATCCATGTATACGGGTAAGAGAGTCTAGCTAGCTACATTTTCAGATATTACACGTTTCTAATTTTGTCAGAAAGTCATTTTCATTTCAAGTTAAAGTGTACTGTTAGCTAGCTAGCTAACGTTAGGTAGGTGGCTGGCTAGCTAGCTAACGTTACGTGTATGATCTGTGTAGTAATATTCATATCTCAGAGCCTTTTGCATTGCTAGTTATAGCCTAATGTTAGCTTGATTACATTGAACCTGGTTGGTTAGCCATCTGCAGATTCATGCAGGGTAGTAACGTTATGAGTTGGGATTATGGTTCATTGTTTAGCTAGCCTGCTACATGTCTAAACAAAAGACTCCACTATGCAAGTAGTCGATAGACGTACAACTGTCGATAGACGTAGCTGGTAAATTTGCTCTGACTATCTACTCCGATTTCAGAGCACTCTTGTGTGAGTGTGCCAGAGCACAGAATAACTGACGGATTTACGAACGCTCAACACCTGTTGAATATGGCCGGTGTCAGTAAACGTTGGCAAAAAAGTTTAATTAAATTGTTGTCAGCAGCACAGTTGCAGTCACCAACACTCTGGATAACATAAAAACAGCCTAACCAGCTCTGCTAAGGCAAGTAAAATGGTCAGCGGGAGCTGTTCTCTCATTTGTGTCTGGAAGTAGCTAGCAAGCTAGCCAACGTTAGCCAGTTAGCTTGGGTGCTTGACTGCTGTTGTTAGGTCAGCATGCTCGGATCAACCCTACTTTGCATCCAGGGTGCGCTCTGAAGCTCCGAGAGCGAAACGCTCTGAATTTACGAACGGCCAATCTGACAACGCTCTGAGTTTACGAACGCCCAGAGCACACTCTGGCACTCCAAATTACATTTACGAACCCACCCGTATAAGCCAGCCTTTAGTCTTGAAATCTTTGGTTGTTTAGTACATAGCATAAAATGTGAATCCTTAAAGAGATGGGTGGGGCTAAAGCTTAAAAGGGTGTGAACGATGCTGAATGGGTGTAGACAAAGAAGAGCTCTCCAGTAGGTACCAAAACATTCAAAGGCCATTTTCTCAAAAGTGAGGTTACAAGTTTATCAACTTTCAAAGCAGAATTACTTTCCCATTGTTCCTCAACTGTAGTGTATGATATACAATTTTCTAGCTCTGAGTCTCTACTTTTATCCAATGTAAAAAACACCACTTCAAATGTTGCTACATTAGACCGAATCGAGCCAATCGGTCACATTTAGAGACCCCCCCCCTGGTGTATTGCTAGTTCCCCTGGTGTATTGCTAGTTCCCCTGGTGTATTGCTAGTTCCCCTGGTGTATTGCTAGTTCCCCTGGTGTATTGCTAGTTCCCCTGGAATTCGCACCCTGGATCAGGCCTTAGGTTTATGAGACCATATCAGAGACATCAGGTTATTTGTTAGGAATTGGGATACGGCATTTTAAGTTGGAGTGACATGAAGACCATTTCCATGTTTTACTCATAAAACATTTGCCTGAAACTTAAACGTATGCTTCCCCACTACCTCTTGCTATTTCCATTCGAGCTGAATGAATCTCACAGTGCTTTGCTTTGACTGACATGTACATTGTACAATGGCAGAAGTTGTTAGACTGGAACAAATTGCTGTGTGTCTGAAAGCTGTTAGACTCTTTTGACCCATTTCTCACAATGCCTACCTATTTGACATGAAATATAATGGCATGATGTAGAAGTGCTTTAAAACAGCTTAACAATGGAGATAAGATTCCAACATTGATGAATGCAGCAGGCAGGCAAACTTTGATGTGCAAACAGACAAAAGAGAGAGAGGAGAGGGTATATTTCCCTATTACGCCCTTATCATATCCATTTGATGCCACTCTGTGTGAGATGGCCTTCATTCCAAAGCAGGCAGCAGTTGGAACTGCCGACAACAGACAGACACACTGTGAAACCTCATTTCAGTGTGTGTGTGTGTACACATCTGCATGCATGCGTGCGTGGGTGTGTGCGTTTGTGTTTGTGCATATTGTGCTGCACATCAAACACATTCCTGGTAATCAAGCAGAAGGTGCATCAAACCACAATCTGCCTGTTAGACCTTGCTGATGACATTTAAACCTCTGTTTTGTCCAAACTAGAAAGGGATCCTATTATCTGACAATGTCACTTGCGAATGTCATTCGTCTGCATGCGGCACGTTCATTCGTCTCGCTAAAACGTGCAGCAGCCGTCAGAAGCCCCCGTCGGAAGGGATGGGTGGTACATCAACCACAATCAGTAAGGTAATTAATAAATTACTATTAGCGCATCACATTTTCAGTTTTATGGAAATACCCTGGCTCTACTCAATGTATCGATGGCAATCGGGCTAAACGGGACAGCAAGCTGGTGTGATCATAATTCATTAAAATGTTTTGCACGAAGGTGCAGATATAACTGACTGTTCAGTCTGACTGCGACAGCGACCCGTCAAAGTATCCCAATCATGTTAACATAATGGACACTACTAACGACACTTCTAAGACGATGTTTGGGTTCAGAGCACCAGATGTCGTTTAGATACCCAGACATGTGTGTGTGTGTGTTTGTGTGTATCTGTGTGTGTAATGTGATGACTGCTTCCAGACTGATAGTTAATCTGCAC